>NC_069505.1:96342916-96455416 GCF_027579735.1 Bombina bombina | reverse complement strand
TTAATTAGTTATTTGCGTTGTGGGTGTTTGGTGGATTAGGGGTTAATAGATTTATTAGGTTTGTTGAGATGTGGGTTTGGCAGATTAGGGATTAATAGATTTATAAGGTTTGTTGCGATGTGGGTAAATGACGGATTAGGGGTTAATACATTTATTAGGTAGATTGCGATGTGGGTGAATGGCGCATTAGGGGTTAATACATTTATTAGGTAGTTTGCGATGTTGGGTTTGGGGGATTTAGGGGTTAATACATTTATTATTAGTTCCGATATTGGGGTGATGGCGGATATAGGGGGTTTGACGTGTCGGGTTTATTTTTGGGAGGCGTGTTAGACTTTTACGGGAGATTTAACTTTTTTTTTTTTTCTTAGGCGCTGGATTTTCTAATGTGCCGTAAGTCACTGGCGACTCCAGAAAGTTGTATTTACGCACATTTCTAGACATTGCTAGTTTATCCGACTTACGGCACTTTATGAACTGCCGGCGCCGTATGTGTGATTCCCCGATGTGCAAGGGGAAATTACGGGCGACATCCGAGATTAGTGGACCACTGGAAAGTTCAAGCCATATGCTGTGTGTGTGTGTGTGTGTGTATATATGTATATGTCTCAAAAACTACCAGGTCAAATTTTAGTTGAAATATTTTTTTTATTAGGAAAATAAGATTGCAACACAACAAGTATCATTATGTGACAAAAGATAACACAAGATGTTAAATTTTACATTTCAAACCAAGCATTGGCACATTCATATCCTGGGTAGATGAAATAAATAATGTAACTGGGGTATGCCCTCAGGGACTTCCATATTTATATCATCTTGAGGTTTTTATTTTTTTGTATTTTTCCCCTTGAACCCAAAAGTCCAAGGTGTCACCCTTTATTTATATATCTTTCTCTCCACCCATCCTGGCTGGATGAGGAAATACACTTCCCTCTGCGAATACCTTTATGTATAACCCAGGACTAATATAAATCATTTTACTAGTTAGGTTGCAGGCTAAGATGAAACATTAAACTTCTGTTTTTTCACCTCTTTTTTAAAAAGAAAAAAGAAACTAGAGAACAAATAAAAAAAAAACACAAAACAACACTGTGGTCTTTGTTAATGTTGCATAGAGTTAGAGCTAACTGAGCATAATCAATTCTTACTGAAGAAGGGTGCAGTATACCAGTATTTAAACACAAAACCTATAGGTGAACGAGGCTGGGGGTGACTCCTCTATAATGCACCAACAATCAATCCTCCATTTGATTCCTATCCCTCTCCCTTCTAGGGTCTATCTCTCCATCCTTGCATGATCCAGTAGAACCAGATTTTGGGGAAATGTTCTCTATTTCACTGGATCGTGGTAGCCAATTCAGACATAGTATAGATGTTTAATTTTATCTAACACCTTCTGCCACGTCGGGGCCCCTACCTTCCAATGACTAGCTATACATACTCTAGTTGCTGTACAAATAATTTTAATAAATTTATTGATCGCAGAGTTATAGGGGGGAAAGTGTTGATTTAGGAGGGCCTAAGGTACTGTCAAAGAAATGGGTTCTTGTAATACCTTACTCAGTAACCCCTGCAACTGCTCCCATATGGGGCGCGATCCGATATCGATCGCAGTTTGCGGCGCAAGCGAGGGAACCGGCGTCGCCCGCAGTTTCAGCTCGCAACTCGAGCCATCCCATATAGGTCGCCGTCAGATGCTAACGTGCCGTAAGTCTCACAAACCAGCGATGTCCAGAAATCTGCGTAAGTACAAATTTCTGGCGTCGCCAGTGACTTGCGGCACGTTAGAAACTGCCGGCGCCTATAAAACCTGACTAAAGTTTAAAACACCCGCACTGTCTAACACGCCTCCCTAACATAGCCCGCACTGTCTAACACGCCTCCCTAACATAGCCCGCACTGTCTAACCCTCTATCCGCTATCCCCCCTCACTAGCCTAACAATAAAAAAGCTATTAACCCCTAAACCGCCGCTCCTTTACCCCGCCGCAACCTAATAAAGTTATTAACCCCTAAACCGCCGCTCCCGTACCCCGCCGCCAGCTATATTATATCTATAACCCCCTAAAGTGAGCCCCTAACACCGCCGCCATCTATATTAAAATTATTAACCCCTAATGTAAGCCCCTTACACCGCCGCCATCTCTATTAAAATGATTAACCCCTAATTTAATCTACCTACCCCGCCGCCAGCTATATTATCTATATTAACCCTAAGTATATTATAGTTAATATAGGTATTACATTATATATATTAACTATATTAACCCTAATTATATTAGGGTTAATATAGTTAATATAGTTACTATAGTATTTATATTAACTATATTAACTCTATCTAACTCTAACTAAATTTATATTAAATTAATCTAATTCATTTATAAACTAAAATATTCCTATTTAAATCTAAATACTTACCTATAAAATAAACCCTAAGATAGCTACAATATAATTAATAATTACATTGTAGCTATGTTAGGGTTAATATTTATTTTACAGGTAAATTGTTAATTATTTTAACTAGGTATAATAGATATTAAATAGTTATTAACTATTTAATATCTACCTAGTTAAAATAATTACCCAATTACCTGTAAAATAAATCCTAACCTAAGTTACAAATACACCTACACTATCAATAAATTTAATAAACTACAAACATCTATCTAAAAATACAATTAAATTAACTAAACTAAATTACAAAAAAAAAAAAACACTAAATTACAAAAAATAAAAAAAAGATTACAAGATATTTAAGCTAATTACACCTATTCTAAGCCCCCTAATAAAATAATAAACCCCCAAAATAAAAAAAAATCCCTGCCCTATTCTAAATTCAACAAATTTCAAAGCTCTTTACCTTACCAGCCCTTAAAAGGGCCTTTTGTGGGGCATGCCCCAAAGAATTCAGCTCTTTTGCATACAACAAATACAATCCCCCCCCCCATTACAACCCACCACCCACATACCCCTATTCTAAAACCACCCAAACCCCCCTTAAAAAAGCCTAACACTACCCCCCTGAAGATCTCCCTACCTTGTCTTCACCACACCGGGCCGAACTCCTGATCCGATCCGGGCGATGTCTTCCTCCAAGCGGCAAAGAAGAATTCTTCCTCCGGCGATGTCATCCTCCAAGCGGCAAAGAAGAATTCTTCCTCCGGCGATGTCATCCTCCAAGCGGCAAAGAAGAATTCTTCCTCCGGCGACGTCTTCCTCCAAGCGGCAGCAAAGTCTTCATTCTTCCGGCGGCATCTTCAATCTTCTTTCTTCGCTCCGCCGCCGCGGAGCATCCATCCCGGCCGACTGCTGAACTTGGAATGAGGTACCTTTAAATGACGTCATCCAAGATGGCGTCCGCCGAATTCCGATTGGCTGATAGGATTCTATCAGCCAATCGGAATTAAGTTAAAAAAATCTGATTGGCTGATTGAATCAGCCAATCAGATTCAAGTTCAATCCGATTGGCTGATCCAATCAGCCAATCAGATTGAGCTCGCATTCTATTGGCTGATCGGAACAGCCAATAGAATGCGAGCTCAATCTGATTGGCTGATTGGATCAGCCAATCGGATTGAACTTGAATCTGATTGGCTGATTCAATCAGCCAATCAGATTTTTTTAACTTAATTCCGATTGGCTGATAGAATCCTATCAGCCAATCGGAATTCGGCGGACGCCATCTTGGATGACGTCATTTAAAGGTACCTCATTCCAAGTTCAGCAGTCGGCCGGGATGGATGCTCCGCGGCGGCGGAGCGAAGAAAGAAGATTGAAGATGCCGCCGGAAGAATGAAGACTTTGCTGCCGCTTGGAGGAAGACGTCGCCGGAGGAAGAATTCTTCTTTGCCGCTTGGAGGATGACATCGCCGGAGGAAGAATTCTTCTTTGCCGCTTGGAGGATGACATCGCCGGAGGAAGACATCGCCCGGATCAGATCAGGAGTTCGGCCCGGTGTGGTGAAGACAAGGTAGGGAGATCTTCAGGGGGGTAGTGTTAGGCTTTTTTAAGGGGGGTTTGGGTGGTTTTAGAATAGGGGTATGTGGGTGGTGGGTTGTAATGGGGGGGGGGATTGTATTTGTTGTATGCAAAAGAGCTGAATTCTTTGGGGCATGCCCCACAAAAGGCCCTTTTAAGGGCTGGTAAGGTAAAGAGCTTTGAAATTTGTTGAATTTAGAATAGGGCAGGGAATTTTTTTTATTTTGGGGGTTTATTATTTTATTAGGGGGCTTAGAATAGGTGTAATTAGCTTAAAAATCTTGTAATCTTTTTTTTATTTTTTGTAATTTAGTGTTTGTTTTTTTTTGTAATTTAGTTTAGTTAATTTAATTGTATTTTTAGATAGATGTTTGTAGTTTATTAAATTTATTGATAGTGTAGGTGTATTTGTAACTTAGGTTAGGATTTATTTTACAGGTAATTGGGTAATTATTTTAACTAGGTAGATATTAAATAGTTAATAACTATTTAATATCTATTATACCTAGTTAAAATAATTAACAATTTACCTGTAAAATAAATATTAACCCTAACATAGCTACAATGTAATTATTAATTATATTGTAGCTATCTTAGGGTTTATTTTATAGGTAAGTATTTAGATTTAAATAGGAATATTTTAGTTTATAAATGAATTAGATTAATTTAATATAAATTTAGTTAGGGTTAGATAGAGTTAATATAGTTAATATAAATACTATAGTAACTATATTAACCCTAATATAATTAGGGTTAATATAGTTAATATATATAATGTAATAACTATATTAACTATAATATACTTAGGGTTAATATAGATAATATAGCTGGCGGCGGGGTAGGTAGATTAAATTAGGGGTTAATCATTTTAATAGAGATGGCGGCGGTGTAAGGGGCTTACATTAGGGGTTAATAATATTGATATAGCTGGCGGCGGTATAGGGGGATTAGATTAGGGGTTAATAATTTTTATATAGGTGGCGGCGGTGTAAGGGGTCAGATTAGGGGATAGATAAGGTAGATGGCGGCGGTTTTAGAGGCTCACAGTAGGGGGTTAGTTTATGTAGATGGCGGCGGGGTCCGGGAGCGGCGGTTTAGGGGGTAATAACTTTATTAGGGATTTCGGGGGGGGGGGGGATCGCGGTTGACAGGGAGATAGACATTGCGCATGCGTTAGGTGTTAGGTTTATTTTCTAGTTAGTTTAGGGAGTTACGGGGCTCCAATAGTCAGCGTAAGGCTTCTTACGGCTGCTTTTTGTGGCGAGGTGAAAATGGAGTAAGTTTTCTCCATTTTCGCCACGTAAGTCCTTACGCTGCATATTGGATACCAAACTGCGCTGGTTTGGTATACCTGCCTATGGCCCAAAAAACTACGGGCGACGGCAGAAATATACGCGCGTAACTTCTAGGTTACGCCGTATATAGGATACCAAATCAGCGTAAATATTGGCGTCGCCGGCTTTTGCGGGCGACGCTTTATATCGGATCGACCCCATGGTCTTTACTCTGGGGCATTCCCACCACTTGTGGAGATAAGTTCATTGCCCCCCACAATCCCTGACCAGGTCAAATTTTAAATATGTCTTAAAAGCTACATAAAACATATATTATAAGTTAAAGGGACAGTCAACACCAAAATTGTTATTCTTTAAAAATAGATAATGCCTTTACTACCCATTTCCCAGCTTTACACAACTAACATTGTTTTATTAATATACTTTATAACATTTAAACTTCTACATTTCTGCCTGTTTCTAAGCAACTACAGATAGCCTCTTATCACATGCTTATTATTAGCTTTTCACAACAAGGCACTGCTAATGCATGTTTGCCATATAGATAACATTGTGCTCTCTCCCGTGCGTTGTGGATGACACTGCACTAATTGGCTAAAATGCAAGTCTATAGATAATAAATAGCCATGTAATCAGGAGGCTGGCTGCAGAGGCATATATGCAATGTAATCTCAGAGGTTAATAGTATTTTAATATAACCATGTTGGCTGTGCAAAACTGGGGAATTAGTAATAAATGGATTATCTATCTTTTTAAACAATAACATTTTGGAGTTAACTGTCCCTTTAAATTCAGCTCTAGAGCAGCAGTGCCTTGCTGAACACATCTTGTGAACCAACGACAAAATGCATATGTGTGTAGCCAACAATAAGCTTGTAACAGTGCATTTCTGCTCCTGAGCCTACCTATGTATGCTTTTCAAAAAAGGATACCCAGTGAACAAAGTATATTTTTATAATAGAAGTAAAGTGAAAATTCTTTTAAAATTGCATGCTCTATCTGATGCATGACATTTTTAATTTTAACTTTTGTGTCCTGTTAAACAGTAGCTCAGTATTAACGGTCTCAATTGACTTCAGTCAGGGAAATAATTTAAATCTGGCCTTTTAGGGTTCCCATTGGGCTGGAGTTAAGAAACATTATATTGGAGCATGTCATTTTTGCACTACTGATTGGTAGTGAGCTCATTGGCAGTGGTAGCTACATGACCCCGCCCGGAGCAGCAATACCAGCCTCACTGCTTCAATCTCGTTAAGAGATGCTATCCTTTGAAGTGGTCTTTAAGAGGTCTTTAACACTTGGGGACCTTATTTAAGTTACCCCTAGTGATCAATGAAAATTATGGAGTTCTCTTACAGGAAGTACAAACTGCCCTTTCATCTCAACAGTATGGAGATGTATCCTGTTTGGACCACTTGGTGACGGTTATAGTAATTCTCCTACTGAGGCTCACTACTTTTAGGTGCCTCTTGGTTAGGGTGTCTACCTCCATTATTGATAAATTCATGTCCTTTGTGTGGCTCTTTGTGGGACGGTACACAAATTAGGGTTGCAGTGCTTTTTTTAAAAAATTCAGTGGATATGGGAGATTTTTGTTTGCCCATTAGATTATTTTATGAGGCATCAATATTGTCTCAGGCTACGGGGTGGGACTTGAATCATGACCCTTCATAATGTAGAGAATTGGAGCAGGCCTCTCTACCTGCAAATATTGCTCTTGAGGATCTAGTATTGACCCCCCCCCCCCCATTATTCCTCTTCCTTTCACTTCCATATTGCTAATGCTCTTTTCAGGAGCAGTGTTTAGAATTTTCACCCTTGAGAACTGCAATGATCTATTTCCTGGATGGGGAAACCCCTGCCTACCCATGGTAGATGTCTTTGAAACTGTCCCAATCTTGTAAAAATGAGAAGCACCAAGGTGTGGGAAAGGGATTGGGGCATAGAGTATACAGAAGTGAAAGGGAGTGAGGCCATCAAGATCACTATAGCAGCTATATGTTTTATTACCTTATCATTAATCCTATGCATTTAGTTCCAATTAAAGGGACATAAAACATGTGATTCATACAATTTTAAACAACTTTCCAATTTACTTATTTTATAACATTTTCTTTGTTCTCTTAGTTTATGTCCCTACTTTTCAACAAAAGATACCAAGGAGTGTTACTTTGTCTGGAGCACTATATGGCAGCAGTTTTGCAACAATGTTATCCATTTGCAAGAGTGCAAGATGGCAGCACTATTTCTTACCATGTAGTGTTCCAGATGCCTACCTAGGTATCTCTCTAACAAAGAATATTATGGGAACAAAGCAAAATTTATAATAGAAGTAATTTGGAAACTTTTTTTTAAATTGTATACTCTGTCTGACTCACAAAATAGAACTTTTGGGTTTTATTTCCATATGTTACACCAGATGTTACCTTTCCGAAACCTGAGTGCGGTAAAATAGGTTCCACAATGTACATTTGGTGGTCCTGCCGACTTATTAAACCTCTTTGGGCTAATACCCTTAAATTGTGTTACCTCTTTGGGCTCCCTGACCAATTTGACCCGGAAGTTGGGTTCCTACATTTAGATCTTTGGAAGCTCTCCAAGTCCAAGAGACATCACTGTGTGTATGTACTGATTGAGCTAATGAAATGAATGTCATAGTTGGACAAAGCACACTGAATCACATGTTCTGCTCTGTTCTGATTTTAGCAGTCCTGCGTTAATTGTGGCAGAGAGGCCCTGAATGAATGTACTGGCTGTCATAAGGTCAATTACTGCTCTATCTTCTGTCAGCGAAAGGTATGTATGCACATAGTTTGGTTAACAACATCATACCCAAAAACTGAATGCATAACACATAGACTGCCTTATCAGTCTAACATATAGAACTAACATTCTACCATATTAAACTGACTAATTATTTTTCCTTCAAAGAATGATGAGAGTCCCCAAGATCATGACATGTGAGCTATTCATTCACTGGCCACCAGGAGTAGACAAACCAGCCTAGACACTTTAGAGCTTTGAACCTCCCTTCAATCCCTCTCTTACCACAAATACTCAGTTTCATTTTTGCCTCAGAGGAGCAGGTTAATCTTCTGAAGTGCCATGATCTACATATCATTTGATAGTGTGTCAATAACCTGTCCTCCTCAGTTTGCCTCATAGACAGACAGTGGGAAGTGTATATATTTTCCTGTTGAGGACCTATATCACAGACCCCAGGGGCATAACTATAGGGGTCTCAGAGGTCTTAATTTAGACTGGGCCAACATTTTAGCCAATCAGTGCTGACTCATAAATAATTGCATGAGAGTGAGCACAATGTTTTCTATATGGCACACATGAACTATCACTGTCTAGCTGTGAAAAACTGTCAAAATGCACTGATATAAGAGTTGGCCTTCAAGGACTTAGAAATTAGCATATGAGCCTACCTAGGTTTAGCTTTCAACAAAGAATACCAAAAGAACAAAGCAAATTTGATGATAAAAGTAAATTGAAAAGTTGTTTAAAACTGCATACCCTATCTGACTCATGAAAGTATAATTTTAACTAGACTGTCCCTTTAAGGGACTTATGTGTACTTTGGATGTGGAGGAGATCCCTAACCCTCCTAAGACTTGCTAAAGTCCTTGATTAGTTTTCTCCAGAACAGCCCAACTCCTACCCTATTTCTGATTCTTTTGGGGAATTTGTCTATAAGAAATTAAACAAATTTAGCACTCTCCTCAATTACCTTAGAGGTGTGGGGGGAACATTCCTAAAGTGAATGGAGGATCTCTTTGCTAGCAAAGTGTACAACTATTCCCTGGAGGATAGTACCTCTTTTAGGAATCTCATAGATAGGAAACGTAAGCTGTTTTGCTCTGCTGTTGGTGTTGGCTTGTGTTGCTGCTGCTATGTCAGTGTAGTGTAACAGACTAGCTGATGAGACTGCAGGAGAGATGTCTTTCAACAAAATCCAAGATCATGTCTTGGATTAATCAGGACTGCAATTAGCTTTATATATGATGTGACCATTGAAATAATTTGCCTCGATGCTAAGAGTGCTGCTATGGCGATGTTAGCTAGATGTGCCTTGTGACTTAAGTTGGCCGACGTGGTGTCTACAAGCAGACTTTTATATTTCTCTTTTCATGGTAAGATTCTGTTAATTCCAGGTCTGAATGCTATTATATCCATGGTTAGTGTTGGGAAAGGATCCTTTTTACCACAAGATAAAAAAAAATCTTAAAGTAAGTCTTAAGGCTATTCTTGCTCCTTTTGTCAGTTCAAAACCCAAAAGACAATCTCTCCCAAATCTGCATGGTGTCCCAGTTATTTCCAAGCCCAAGAAGTCAAAGAAGTGTTCCTCTCCTTCCAAGTCTGCATGAAAGTGTGTCCCCCACTCTGGGCTCCATTCCTGTGGGGCAGATTAAGACTTTTTTGGGTAGTTTTGAAAAAAATTAATTATATATCCCTGGGCACTGGAAATCATTCCTTTTGGTTCAGGCCACTCCATGAAAGATTCCTCCTATCTCACATGTCACCTCAGGTCTCTCAGTAATAGACTTTACAATCTTGTATTTCAATAACAAGTTGCACCCCTATAGTGCCAGAGTTTGTAATGCTATCCAGGGTAATAGCCATAATCACACAGGAAAGAGCATCAGTCATCCTGATTGCTCCAGCTTGATCTCCCAGAACTTTGTATGCAGACCTAGTGCAGATGTCCTCTTGTCCACCATGTCTTCTTGCTCGCAGACAATACCTTCTGTAGCAGGGACCTTTCTTTCATTAGGACCTTCGGACACTGGCTTTAATAAGACCTTAATTCAGACTTGAAAGCCTGTGATTGGGCAAATTTATCACATGGTGTGGAAGACATATTTGGTGTGTAACTAGAGGGTACTGATGACATTTCTTTAGAATCCTTGAGGTGTTGGAATTTCTTCAAAATGGTTTGGAGAAAGGATTGCTAAGATTCCAGATATTCAAGCCTAGGACTTGCCATTCGCCTGGATACTCCTCTATGAATTCTCAGATTTGGATCTGAGGGTTTTTCAAGTGCCTCTTTTTGAACCTATGCATGGTTTAGACTTGCAGTTGCTATCCTAGAAGTTTCTGTTCCTGTTAGACATTTCATTGGCTAAAAGAGTTTCAGAATTTTCAGCTCTGTCCTATAATCCTCGTTTGCTTATCTTTCGTCAAGATAAAAAACATTCTAACAAACTATGCATTCTTAAAGGGACATGAAACCCAAAAAAATTATTTCATGATTCAGATAGAGAATACAATTTTAAACAACTTTCCAATTTACTTCTATTGTTTAATTTGCTTCCTTCTCTTGTTATTCTTTGCTGAAAGGTTTATCTAGGAAAGCTCAGGAGCAGCAAAGAACCTAGGTTCTAGCTGTTGATTGGTGACTGCATATATATACCGATTGTCATTGGCTCACCCATGTGTTCTGTTAGAAACCAGTAGTGCATTGCTGCTCTTTCAACAAATTATACCATTAGAATGAAACAAATTAGATAATAGAAGTAAATTAGAAAGTTGTTTAAACTTGTATTCTCTATCTGAATCATGAAATAATGTTTTTGGGTTTCATGTCCCTTTAACTAAGGTGGTTTCATTAGAAACAATTAACCATGAAACTGTGCTTTCTTGTGTCCAGCTCCTTAGAATTATAATAAGTATCTTTTGCACAACCTTAATATGGTTAATGCTTTGAAATTCTAAATGGATACTACTAAGTCCTTTGGCCTTTTTCGCCTTTATGTGTTCATTTTTCTGACTCTCTGAAGGCTCAGAAGGCAGCTGCTACTATTTTGGCAGCTTGACCTAAAGTCTTAATTAGGAAGCTGTATCTTGTTACAGGGAGTCTTCCCCTGAAAGGATTATTACGGCACATTTTAGCAGTTTAGTGGCTACTTTTTAGGCCTTTCTTAATGGCGCCTCTCTTAAACAGATTACAAGACAGCTGCATTCTCTCTCTTTTTCTAAATTCTATCACTTTGATGTGTACGCCTTGGCTGAGACAGCTTTTGTCAGCAGAGTACTGGGTACTGTGATGCCTGATCAGGAACAGCCTGCCTACCTATGGTTGTCCCGCTCTATCTCTTGGTGATTTTGTAGACTTTACTGCTTGGGTATAGGAGCCCACATTTGATGATGATGTGGACTCTAACCATCCCTTGAAGGAAAAAATATATGTTTTGCTGATAAATTTATTTCCTTCAGGATAGTGAGATCCCACGAGCCCCACCCTTTGCTTTGTTGCAGCTGGTGGCAGGACTTTTGTTTGTACTTCTTTGCTTTACTTTACTTTGGTCAGTTCCTGTAATTATTTTCTATTTCTCTCTGCTTTGCCTTATGAGAAACTAAATATTTGTGGTAAGAGAGGGTGATAGAAGGGACGGTCAAAGCTCTAGAGTGTGTGGGTTGGTTTGCCTCCTCCTGGTGGCTAGCGAATGAATAGCCCATATGTGACGATCTTTTGGACTCTCACCATCCTGAAGAAAATTAACTTGACAGTTAAGAATAAATATTTTTTTTTCCCCATTGTTCTTCAAAAAGATTGTTTTTAAAATTGTTTACTTTTTTCTCATATAAAAGGAATGGATGTTCCTGTGCTAAAAAGATTACTTTTTCTTTTATGCTGGTACAGGTGTCTCCTGGTTCACCAATAGAGCTGTGCATGAGCCAGTTAACAATTCACAGCAAATATTACTGGTGCACAACCAGGCAATTCCTTATTTATTTAAAGGGACAGTAACATTTTGTAATTACAATATTTTTCTGCAGTCTTTGAAAAATGACCATACAAGGTGAGGTTGAAAATGTTTGGAAAGCATTAACACCTTGTTTGCTGCTAAAAAAAAATTCAATGGTTAAACTCCACTAACCACTTGTCTTATTTAGATGAGCCAACTTAGATTTGTTGCTGCAGTATATAGACACGACTAGCCACTTTTATTATTTTGTTAGCAAACTCTCCATTTTTTGTAGTTGTTTATCTTATCATATCTGCCTATGCCAATTAGGGACATATATGTAGCAGTGTTAGGCTTGTGATGCCTGACATGTGCACTTGCAGTTCTCAGAATTGGAAAACCTACATTTTCAAACTTAAATTACAGGAAAAGGGGGGCAAAATAAATAATAGAAGAAATATGTTTGAAGGAGCGCCCCACAGGGGGCTACAGTACGTTAAAGAGTTTAGATGGGTAATACTAACGTTTATGTGAAAAAATGAATTTATGTGAAGTTGCTATCACCCAGTTATACTGGTTGTTAGATATATATATATATGACAAAAAAATGAAATAAAATTACATTTATATTGCACTGTGTTGTAGTATCCTGTGTATGACTGGTTATTTAATCAATACCAGTGATTTATTGTGACGTGATAGTGAGTACTAGATCACAATGATATATGCAAAAGTATGCTATCAAAGAGCCGTTTGGTGCAGTAAGTATAATTTTAATAAATGCACACAAAATTTCGTACATATATGAACTACCAAATAGCAGTGAATTTTATAAGTATGCGGATGCAGTGGTGTGTCACAAAATGTTATACGCTGTTAGTATATTTGATCTTTTATATATTATACTAAAAGAATACATAGAGAACAAAGATACAAGTTGGGTTAACAAGATATGGTAAAAACAGAGAAAGGCTGTATATTTATACAGTTTAAATTGAATGAATCCAACATATACGTTGATACAAATTCTGTTTCAATAAATTCCTTTAAATGAGCCAGACATATTTCAAATATTTGTTAAAAATGAGTATTAGTATAAATGTTAGTGTTTTGTCTAGTTAAAAAAGGTTACACAATCTCTGTATAAAAACACCAATTTTTAAAAACAATGTATTCACCTTCAGACTTGTTATTAATGTCTCAAAAGTTTGTAGCTAATATCACAAAAGGAAATAAAGCATTAGTGGTCTGGGTCTAGTGCATGAAAAAAAAAGACTTAGTCTCAGTCTTGGGCTAGATGTTAAATAGTATCTGTCTAGCAGTAAATAATGAATAAGACTATGTGATTGTACAATCGGTATTTCAGAATAGGTACGGTTATTACTAGATGGAGTATGTCTATGTTGAGTGCAAGACAGATACTGCAGCAATTTGGAAAAAGAGGTGTCAAAAATATGTTTGGAAGACCTAATAGTAATGCTAGAAATAAACAGCTGATAAAGCTAGTAGTAATACTTGGATATTTCAAACAAGTGAAGTGACTCTTTGTTGTGTGTAAGACTGATACTGCAACGATTATGAAGATAAATATCAACGATAGATTTATAAGAACTAATAGTAATGCTAGGAGTGATCTAACAGCTGGTAGAGCAAATTCTAATATTTGGGTATATCAAGCAGATATTGACGATATCTCCCTGAAAGGATATAAATGTAGAGGGAAAAACGGTGAATCTATGTTGTAGAATATATCCTAATTTATATGCATTTAACAGAGGAAGTGGATTGGCCAATCCATATGTGAATTATATTAAATTAAATTAAAGAATACAAGATTACCATTTTACAATAGTGTATCAATTGTGAATCAATTTAAGTAATATACAAAAATGGTGAACAGTAGAAATAACACAATGATTATGGGGAAAAATGTAATATATGATATAATATCCAATAAAAGTCCAGGAATAGTGTACTATAGAAGGAGTGAATTGTTGCTTGGGTGAACGGAGTGTCCGGTGGATTTGGGAATTTAGAGAAGTGTTAATCCCTTATCCGAAAAAAAGGAAATAAAGTGACCAAAAAAACTGTAGGGGAAAAAATGGAAAAAGCTATAGTCTTGAGAAAGGCCTCGTTTGAAGGCTGAAACGCGTAGACTTGCTTCAGATTCATATTCCACATACCAGCCCAAGTTTCCTGTTTGAAAGGTGAGAATATTTCTATATGTGCCCAGATCAATCATTTAGCTTGCTATAGCTTTTTCTGTTTTTCCCCCCACAGGTTTTTGGGTCACTTTATTTCCTTTTTTTTCGTATAAGGAATTAACACTTATCTAAATTCCCGGATCCACCGGTCACTCCGTTCACCCAAGCAACAATTCACTCCTCCTTCTATAGGACACTATTCCTAAAGGACACTAGATTTGGTCTTTTATTGGACATTAAAAGACAGATAGGGCGAAATGCGTCAGGGGGGAGCTGTAAGCGTATTCACGCTCGTTTTTAAACTGCCAGAATCTGGTTAACTCTTGTTGCTCGTTCATGCCACTATAGTTAAGGTTGTTTTACAGTCTGGGTTGTGCCAGACTTAGATAGTGTTACGAGTCACTCCATATAGATTTGCACGTAACCACAGCATTATTCCATGTAATGGTCACTCTAATACTTAATTTACTACTAGCTGTTCCTCTGGTTGGAGGTTCATAATACTAGTATGTCCACACAGCGACAGTAGGGATTCTCACATTAGCAGATCTGGGCATTAATACAGAGAGCGGATATACTGTGCATCCCTTTGTTACTAACAAGGCACTAAATGTTGCAAGAGTGTCATTTTGTAGTTTGAGCTGCATATACTTATATGGAATATTTAGACTGCAGTTACAATATAACATAATATATTTCTGAGTCTGACTGAGTTACTCAGGATTTATACTGATCGAACAAGTAATGTTTCATTAGTTATGAGAGCATACAACACGAAATGACCTGAATAACAGTATATTATTATTATTTAACTTGTATTAGTACGTTGCACAACTTTGAATCTATTTGCCAGAGTAAATCTTGGGTATGGGGTCATTGGCAATTTCCTTCAGCGTTAGCAGGGAATCTACTTAATGAAGGAGTGGGGGCTAATATAGAGAATAGATACATTTTGTATCCCTCTGTCACATATGAGGTATTAACTATTAGAGTGTTTCTCTATACGGCTTATGAGGCATGTATTCATGTGCAACATTTAAACTCCAGCTGCAATATTATACGTTCTATTATATAACCTGAAGTAGCAACGTAGGATCTCATATTGAGTTAATGATCAAGACTGTTAACATTTAGTAGTTCCTCAAATGTAATATTTATGTAACAATAGCCACACAGATTTGTACATTAATGTGATAAATACCGGGCACTGATAAGATATTGAATCACAATAACTCAGGAGTGATTACTGAATATAGCCCTTCGGGGTTAGTACTAATACATGACCTTGAGTAATCTTATGAGTTGCTATTTTGACTAGTGACTGTAATCATTGCCAATCTGACGTACCATACTACTGACCTAATAAAATAAAGTTGAACCAATGATATACTGACTCCTCACAACCAACCCTGACTGAATACAGGTCACTACTAAGAGCTTTATAAACTATCAGTAGTAGCAATGAATTAACCACTTCCTTGTATAACACACAGGGTGTCTTAGGAAGCTTTAATTCCTAAGTTACTTTCCAGTTCACATATCCACATGATATCACATAAGGGTGTGCTTATACGCCTTGGATTTATATTTTTGATTTACTCAGTTTAATATCTTTGGTTTCCTATCACTGAGTGTGTAACAAGCAACTAACTGGTCAGTGATCAAATTTCAGATTAGCGGGTCATGTATGGAGTAGTGAAACACAGCGTGACACACTACTGGCACCCAACATGTCTATTCAGCATACTGTAGGGTTCATTTGAGACACCCAGATCGGGTGATTCATTTATTCTTTAGAGAGCAACGTTATCACGAATTTTGAGGGTAATTTTCCATCATATTATTTATAGGCCTGATTAACCTAAGTTATTATCCCTCTATTTTCAATCACATATATATAGTCTTAACCAGTATCTGTGATGTTTTTATTTGTATTTTATGAATCTATTCTTTTGGTTTTTAACTGGTGATCAATAAAAGTTACATTTTAACAAATCCTGTCTGGAATTTCATTGCCCTTTAGTCAGGGCCCAGAGTGTTGTATGTGCATACTTGACGAGGACTGGCACGTTACTCTTACGTGTCATCCCTCTTTTTTGTGATCTTAATATTTATTGATGCACTAGCACCATTTTCTCTTTAATATGTGAGAGATTTACTACTGAAATACCCCCTTACAGACAACTGTTATAGAGAAAAAGCCAGAGTAGTGCCATTGTTTCTTGGTCTGTAACAGATACTATTTAACATCTAGCCCTAGACTGAGACTAAGTCTTTTTTTTTCACGCACTAGACCCAGACCACTAATGCTTTATTTCCTTTTGTGATATTAGCTACAAACTTTTGAGACATTCTTTAACAAGTCTGAAGGTGAATACATTGTTTTTAAAAATTGGTGTTTTTATTCAAATATTGTGTAACCTTTTTTTAACTAGACAAAACACTAACATTTATACTAATACTCATTTTTAACCAATATTTTAAATATGTCTGTCTCATTTAAAGGAATTTATTGAAACAGAATTTGTATCAACGTATATGTTGGATTCATTCAATTTGAGCTGTATAAATATACAGCCTTTTTTTCTGTTTTTACTGTATCTTGTTAACCCAACTTGTATCTTTGTTCTCTATGTAATCTTTTAGTATAATATATAAAAGATCAAATATACTAACAGCGTATAACATTTTGTGACACACCACTGCGTCCGCATACTTATATAATTCACTGCTATTTGGTAGTTCATATATGCACAAGATTTTGTATGCGTTCATTAAAATTATACTTACTGCACCAAACAGCTCTTTGATAGCATACTTTTGCATATATCATTGTGATCTAGTACTCACTATCACGTCACAATAAATCACTGGTATTGATTAAATAACTAGTCATACACAGGATACTACAACACAGTGCAACTAAGAACGATTACATTGGACAATCGTTCCACATAGAAGTTGAGCAAGTACAATTTACATTTGGCGCTGTCTGAAGTGTGTTGCAAAATAGTTTTACTGCACATATTTAGCCATTTTATATTATAATCTGAAAGTGTTGACTACCCCTTTAAACAGATGTAAATTTTTACTTTTTTTTTATAGAAACAAAATAGCATGATTAATCTCCATTACACCAAGCAATGTGCATAATAGAAAAAGTGTTTAATGTATCATTATACCCACTTTGTCCCACACTGCGTATATGATTTATTTCCTTCTATTTGTTGTGTTACTTACATTAGGATTACACATATGGATGCAAGAGAGTGCAATGTGCAGAAGTGTATTGTCCTCTTTGGCAGCCAAGGTGTTAAAGGGACATTCTGGTCAAAATTTAAATGCACATAGATGAATTACATCTTTGAATAGAAACATAATTACAATATACATGTATTGGCAAAAACGCTTATAGTAAAAGTTATCACTGGTTTAGTGTTAGCATATTTCTCTGCACGTGCATGTGAGGCATAGCTAGATATTCTCAGTGCACCAGCATCTCACATACTGCAGCTGCTCAGCACATCAGTGGGGCTTGTGTCATGTCAGCAATTAACAAATTGAGTCATTACCAGATGCTACAAGCACCTTAGGCTCTCTGAGCAAGTGCTGTGTTTAAAATGCTGGTGCACGGTGCATACTTAAATACACTTTTGAAACGGCTAAAGCTTTTATTAGAAGAATTTTAGCTAATACATGTGTAATACAAAAATGCTTATATTCAAAACTGAAATGCATCCATGTGGAATCCAATTTTTGCTGGAATGTCCATTTTTCTTGTTAAAGGACCATTAAATAAAGCAGATTTGCATAAAAAAGTTCATAATAAAAAGACAACACAATAGCACTAACTTTTTTAAATGAGGACATTTCAAAATGTATTTCAATTTGTATCATGTGACAACCATCAGCCAATAGCAGACGCATGTATATATTGTGAACTCTTGCACATGCTCAGTAGTAGCAGATGCCTCCAAAAGCGTGCATAGAAAAAGAATATGCAAAATGTTATAATGGCAATAGATTGTAAAGTTTCTTAAAACTGCATGCTGCTCTATATGAATCACGAAAGCTTAATTTTAACTTTAGTGTCCATTTTAATATTTGGATTCAAATTTGGTTCCTTAAATTTATTTTCATGATCTGCTTTTTTACAGGACTGGAAGGATCATCAGCACCTATGTGGACAGGCATCCACCATCTCTGTTCATGCTGAAGAGGTCCATGTCACAGACAAAGAGCCAGTTTGATCCTCCTATATCATCTCTTTTAAAGTGCCAAACATTTTGTCTCAAGAAAACATCGATATCAAGCTTACCTTGGATGATCAATGAAAAAAGTCATTTTATTTCATGAATAAACTTGGGGGGGCTACATGAACTGTTGGGTTTTCCAACCACCTGTCAAATCCAGAAATGGGTCCAGTGGACATCTGTGTGTGAGAACTTAAAATCACCCTAGGTCCTAAGGTTTTAATGAAAACAATTAATGTTAGTAAACGTTTGTTTTTTTAAATTGGTGAAAGTGAAAATGAATTAATCTACTTGTGTTCAAAGATTACAACGAGCCATAAATTCCAGATATACCTTGGTAGCTGATCTTTTTCTGTCAGACGGGTCAGTAATCATTTATGATTTGCCTTCGGAGAACTACAGGACTGAAGTGACTTATGTAAATAAATGAAATGAAGCAGTGAACAAAAAACTGGTTACCCCTACAGAATTGACTTCTATATGAACTTGTGTACTAGACTGTGGTTTTACTTCTCTGTCTTGCAAGATGGTGAACAATTTCTTTATTATTGAAGCTGCAGTGTTATAAATACATTGCCTACCCACCTTGGGTCTAAAGATGCTTATTATTTTGTTTTTGTGCCAGAAAATATCCAAAGAACAACAATCAGCATGAAAAAAACAGTGTTTACAGCTTGCATATGAAGTGCATTATTGTTTTGATCACAAACATGTAAATAACATAGAAGTATGCATTGTTTTATTATTCTGCATATAACTGAACATTAATATAAATGAAATGCTATTTCAATCTTGTTTTTTACAGTAATGGTCTTATTATATTACTACAAATCTAGGCATGTACCAAACTGATTATACTGAATTCCCTTAATAACCTATACAAAAGGGTATAGGCAGTCTGCTGATCTAAGGCTAGAATACAAGTGGAACGTAATTGTAAAGTTAGTTTTATTTTCCCCTCCCACTGCATCATGTGACAGCCTTCAGCCAATCACAAAATGCATATACATATAGTTTGTGAATTCTTGCACATGCTCAGTAGGAGTTTGTGTGTATGATAGTGTGCAAATTAAAAAAACTGTGCACATTTAGATAATGGCAGTGAATTGGAAAGTTGTTTAAAGTTGTGTACTCTATCTGAATCATGAAAGTTTAATTTTGACACTAGTGTCCCTTTAAGTGTCACACTTAAAGGGAATTCAAAATACAGCTGTAAAATGTACAGCACAGAACAACATGAAGAAATCCACTACTTGCCCAAAATCTACTTAGCGCAAACTCAGCTTAGGGCTAGATTGATATTCAACAGAAGTCTATTACATGAAAGATTTAGCACACATGAGTAATCCAACATGCAGATGTTATCGAGCCCAAGACAATCTCTCAAACAATAAAAAAATAACGTTGAACTTAAACGTTAATGTGCTATAGTGCTAATATATTTGTGATACACTTGTATTCTAGCCTTTAATGTGTTCATTTCTAATAATAGATTATTTTTGTTAAATCACTTAAAAAAATATTAACTGTCCATTTTGGGGTTTTCTGTTTCTTATAATACAGTAATGCAGTCTGTAGGAACTTTACTTTGCAAAGTGACAAGCCACAGCTGATGCAGCAGATATGGAAACATTTTAAATGTTTGTTTCCTTAAATTGTCAGTGAGAGTCCACGAGAACATTCATAACCTATGGGAATTACTATTTCTGGCTACCAGGAGGAGGCAAAGACACCCCAAACAAGGATATACATATCCCACCCACTTCCCCTACCCTCCAGTAGTTCTTTGCCATGTCTCATGGAAGTAGGCAGAGAGGTGCCCTTTTATGAAGAGAAGAAGTTTATGGATTGGCTCAATGAGCTTGGGATAATATATCCATATATATTTCTCGAGGGAGTATTGGTATGTATTGTGCTGGTCGACGCTGGGTTTCCCATGACTCTTTCCAGTTTAACCTAAATCCCCTGTCTGATAATCCGGTGGGTTTCACACTAAATTACAGACTTATCATAGGTCATTTTCCCCATCTTTCATGGCATTTTGTCTAATAAAGAGTTGGGATAAGTCTTGCCCTGCGCTAGAATATGTTTCTTGTGCACATTTCTATCCTTTGTGACAGACAGTTGTGTGTTGTAACTTGTACATGAAATCCAGTCAGAGTCAGGGGCTGTGAGGGCTGCGCCTTGGCGCATTTATTGCAGGACAATGACAAGCATTACATATTCCCTGTGACGGGGTGTATTAAATGCTAGGCTATGTTTAAATACAGGCCGCGGCAGTGGGTGTTGACTTGACCCCGCCCTAGGGCGTTTTTGCACCATTTCCGCTTCAGATCCACTGCGCAGTACTCCTGTGGGAGAGTAGTAGCAACAAGGCAAGTCCGGTCTGGAGTGGGTAAGATGCCCTAAACAGGGCTTACAAGGGGACAGTTATTTGGTACTTGGGAACTAAATGCCCTGCTGTGTGTTAACAAATAACCTATTGTTCATTATGGATGATTCTATGTTGTTAGAAAGTCTGAAGGAATCTTCTCGTTGACTTCCTTTGACAATAACAAGTGTATGCTTTGCAAATTATCAACTGTGAACCCTCCGGCACAGCTTTGTAATGGTTGCTTATCCTATGTCCTGGCATCTCATGCAGAAGACCCAGGTGGTCAGACTGTGGAGGAGCCCCCTCGTGCCTGGTCCCTAGAAGGCCCTACTACGGCTTCTCAGGCCTCAGCTGATATGGACATGAATTTGGAAAGCGGCTCAGCTCCGGCTGGGGTGGGCCGGCTAACCGATGATCTTTCAGCCCGCATTGGGGCGGCTGTGTCTGCTGCCCTGAACACTAGACAGGTATCAGGGAAAAGGAAGAGAAAGGTTAAACATTGTTCTCCAACATGTAGCTCTGGTGTGATGGCAGAGGCCGCAACCGATAATTTTGGACAACCTTCTGAAAAAGATGCTTTATTTAGCTCTGAAGGAGAAATTTCTTCCTTTGACCCCTCTGATGCTGAGTCGGAAGATGATTTTGAGGAGGGCACTATTAGATTGAAATGGGATCAGCTTTTGATGAAGAAGGTCCGATCGACTTTGGGAGTTCTGGTGACCAAGCCGCCTGAGGAGGACCAGGTCCAGAAGCTGGAAGCAGTGTTTAGACCTAGGATTCCGGAGGTCTTTCCAATTCCCAAGACTATTGCAGACATTATCTCTAAGGAATGGGAAAAGCTCCTTTGGCGGCCTTTAAGAAACCCTTTCCTGTTCCTGCAGCCCATGCAGAGGTCTGGAACAACGTCCCTAAGATGGATGAAGCTATCTCAACATTGACCAAGCGCACTACAATCCCTCTTGAGGACAGCACGTCTTTTAAGGATCCCCTAGTTAGGAGACTTGAGGAACACCTCAGGCGACTTTTTCTCCAGTCTGGCGCCCCATTTCACCCTGCAGTGGGAATCGCTGCAGTTACTGCAGCAGCCAAGTTCTGGAGTGAGTACTTAGCAGAACAGATTAACCTAGAGACTCCTCTAGAGAAGATTAAATATCATATTCAATCTCTAAAAATGGCAAATGCTTTTGTCAGGCATGCTATTCTCTAAATTATTCACATCAATTGGGTTCCCTGTATATACGATTTCAGTCGGACAACATCACGACTGTGGAATACATCAACCATCAGACTCTTCACTCAGGGGAGTGCTCTCTGAATCGGGAGTTTTTTTCAGATATTTCCTGCAGATGGGGTGTTCCAGACATAGATCTATACCAAGCCCCCGAGGTACGAATCCAGGTCCAGGGATCCTCAGGCGGAATTGGTGGATTCTCTAGCATTTCTGTGGAACTTCAATCTGGTTTATCTGTTCCTTTAGATTGTTCTTCTGCTCCGGGCGGTTGTCTGGATCAAACAGGACATAATTCCAACTATTCTGATAGCACCTGCATGGACATGCAGTGCAGGACCTGGTACGCAGACCTTGTGAGGTTATCATCTGTTTCTCCTTGGCGGTTGCCTCTTCGTCAGGATCTGCTGATTCAAGGACCGTTCCTTTTACCAAAATCTAGATATTCTGAGGCCGACTTCCTGGAAATGGAAGGTTGATTCTGGCTCAGAGAGGCTCTGTAGGTGTGCTCTGTAAAATTGTGAGTACCCTGTACAAAGATTTTTGCTGCTATCGCTATTATCCATCACAGATACACACATTTGGGCGCCTCTCTTGTGCTTGCATATTTATTCTCTGAAAATGTGATTGATACTCTTATTCAGGCTCACAAGCCGGTTACCAGACTAATCCACTCTAAAGTCTGGAGAGCTTATCTTCACTGGTGTGACCAGCGAGAGTTTTCTTGGCGTAGAGTGAAAGCTCCGCATATCCTTCAGTTTCTCCAGGAGGGTCTGGAGAAAGGCCTATCGGCCAGTTCTATCAAGTATAAAATATCTGCCCTTTCGGTTTTGTTACACAAGAAGTTGACTAGTTTGCTCAATGTTCAAGAGTTCGTTCATGCTTTGGCCTGAATTAGACCTGTTTTCAAACCTGTTGCTCCTCTGTGGAGCTTAAATTTAGTTCTTAAGGTTCTTCAGAGAACTCCATTCTGTTGATATCAAATTGCTCACTTGGAAGGTGGTGTTTTTATTGTCTGTTTCCTCTGCTGACAGAGTGTCAGAGCTTTCAGCTTTAATGGGTGATTCTCTGTATCTGGTGATCCATCAGGATAAGGCTGTGTTGAGGACTCAACCAGGTTTTATACCTAAGGTGGTGAATACTCATAACATCAGTCAGGAGATTGTGGTTCCTTCTTTGTGTCCCAACCCATCTGGAGAGACTGTTACACAATTTGGATGTGGTCAGAGCTTTGAAAGTCTACCTTCACACTACTAAGGAGTTTTGTCAGTCTTCTTCCTTGTTCATTATGTATGCCGGGAAATGTAAGGGGCAAAAGGCTTTAGCTATTACTATTTCCTTTTGGCTGAGAAGTCTGATCAGTACGGCCTACAGGGAAGCAGGCCAGGAGCCTCCCTCGAGAACCATGGCCCATTCTACTCATTGCAGTGTCTACTACTTGGGCCTACAAAAATGAGGTGTCAGTTGAGAAGATCTGTAAAGCTGCAACGTGGTCTTCTTTACACACTTTCACAAAATTCTGCAAGTTTGATGTTTTTGCTTTGGCAGAAGCATCTTTTGAGAGAAGGGTTCTACAAGCAGTGGTGACTGGTTCTTAGGACTGCCTCTCTTATTTACCCTCCTGAACATTTGTGAACTCCACAGCTTGGGTATTGGTTTCCCATAGGTTATGATGTTCTCGTGGACTCTCACTGCCAATTGAAGGAAAATAAAAATTATGTTTACCTGATAATTTCATATACTTCTTGCAAGTAAGAGTCCACGACCCGATTGCTATTTGGTAATGGCGGCAGTTTTCTTTGCACCTCTGTATCTCTCTTCACTTTTCCTTATCCTCGGCTGAACTAATGGAGGGTGGGGGAAGTGAAAGGGATATTTATAGCCGTGTTTGGGGTGTCTTTGGCTCCTCCTGGTGGCCTGAAATAGTATTTCCCATAGGTTATGAATGTTCTCGTGGACTCTCACTGCTAAGAAGGAAATTATCAGGTAAGTATATATTTTTTTTATTTTTGTTTGTTTCTTTTCATTTTTATTATCAATTACTCACTGAATATTTTTAATGTGGAAGAAAGATGTCAGGAACCTGTTTTCTGAAAAAGCATAGTTAAAGGGACAGTCTAGTCAAAACTAAACTTTCATGATTCAGATAGGGCATGTAATTTTAAACAACTTTCCAATTGTATTTTTATGATCAAATTTGCTTTGTTCTCTTGGTATTCCTTGTTGAAAGTTAAACCTAGGTAGGCTCATATACTAATTTCTAAGCCCTTGAAGGCCGCCTCTTATCTCATTGCAGAGATGCGGAGTTATTTATGAGTCAGCACTGATTGGTTAAAATCCATGTCTGTCAAAAGAACTGAAATAAGGGGACAATCTGCAGAGTTTTAGATACAAGGTAATAACAGAGGTAAAAAGTGTATTAATATAACAGTGTTAGTTATACATCTAGGGTTAGATTACAAGTGGAGCACTAATTTATCACTCACCCGCAAACAGGCAAATTTTGCCTGTTTACAGGTGCGCAATAAATAACCAGCCATTACAAGCACTCCAAAAATTAACCAATTTTTAAAAAATAACTGCAAAGCAACTGCTACCTAAAGTTTGTGTTAATTTCACGGTTAATGCATCCTTGTTTCTCTCAGTTGAGACGTATGCAAAAAAAAAGAACCGGGTGAATGTAAACATATGTTAATGAAATTCTATATAGAATGATTTTGTTTCAAGTATTTAATGTTTGCTGGCTACATTTTAATTATTTTGACTTTGCTAAGTTTTAAAATGTTTCATATATGTTTATAATTAGATATATTATATCCTCCTTGTTTTCTGCATAAATGGCAGGATGGGGCAGAGTGACCAAAAATAATAAATTGTATCTTCTAATTTTCAGTTAGTATTTTTTTTAATTGCTGCTAAATGTGGTACTTTAATTGTGTGCTTGCAATACATAAGTAAGGAATGCCCTCAGTATGAATCAATACATAAACAGTACCTTGACTCCACACAGCACCATGTATCCGCCTCTACGCTGAGCCATGGCGTTTTGTCCAGAGATCGATTGGCAGAACACAATTATATAAATAATGATATCCTTGGCAAAAATCAGTACCATTCACAAATGAAATCCATGCCACTGCACAGAGTATTAAAGGGCCCCTCAGGACGTCACAAGCATCTAAAGCGAGGCCATTAAAGGGACAGTCTACACCAGAATCTATATTGTTGCAACCCATTCCCCAGTTTTGCATAACCGACGTTGTTATATCAATATACTATTTACCTCTGTGATGACCTTGTATCTAAGCCTCTGCAAACTGCCCTGTAATTTCAGTTCTTTTGACAGACTTGCATTTTAGCCAACTCCTAGGTAACTCTATGGGCATGAGCACAATGTTATCTATATGGCACACAAAAACTAATGCCCTCTAGTTGTGAAAAAATGTATTCAGATAAATTAGCTTATGAGCCTACCTATGTTTAGCTTTGAACTAAGAATACCAAGAGAACAAAGCAAAATTGATGATAAAAGTAAATTGGAAAGTTGTTAATAATTGCATTCCCTATCTGAATCATAAAAGTTTATTTTTGACTAGATTGTCCCTTTAAAAGTAAACACTTTGTATAGCCAAACACTGGAGAACAGGTTCACCAACGTGGTCAGAAGTGATTAACAGGTTAGATAATATATATGCTATGTCAGAATCTGCCTCTTGGTTGCAGGATAAAACAACACATTTCCAAAAGATTTGGGTCCACTGGATCATGAACAGAGATAGAAGTGAGATAAGGGAAATTTAAGTCTTTCAAGAGTTATAACATGATAGGGGATCTCTCCTAAACTTATTGCCACTAAGTCTTTTATGGGGAACTTATATACATCTTAGATACAATTTGATGGTTCTCTCTCTGCTCGACGGGAAAGGTTATACAGTTATGAGTTTATTGTTTTACAGTTTCAAAAGTTTATGTTTAATGTTTATAATTATTAAAATAAAAGGAAAACACATTAGAAAAGGGAGGGGAAGGAAGACTATAGATAATTTCGTTCCTACTTCAGGAAAATAAACAGGACCTCCTATATTTCCTATGCCTGAAGGCAACTTCAGTAGGTGGGAGGTTTTCCTAGGACTCTATGGACTTTCAGAGATTTCAGTAATGATGGAGATACATTGGGAAAGCCGGATGGATATACTAATTGCTGAGAGAAGTTGTTTCATCCTCCAACTCATTTTCATGTTGTTTGAGACAGATATATGGAATTATAAAACTTTATCGAACATGATAAGAGGTCCTGAGACTATAACAATGAATATAAATATGTTTATCTGAACTAGGGGCATGATGTATTAGATATGTCTCTTGTCTTCCTTTTTGACAATAAAGATTATTTCAACTAAAAGTAAACACTTTATTCATGCATCTTAAAACAACTTAGAGGAAACCGCTAGAAGCATACGTACAAATGGAGCAGGTATGTCATCTGACACGTTACATGCTTTGCTGGCGCTTTCTCAAAGAATCTTTGCGAAAGCGCCACACGCTAAGAGCATGGTACAAATGGAGCATATACAGTACGTCTTCTGATGCGTTTTGCGCCTTACTGATTACAGATGAAGTATGTACTGCATTTGTACTACCTATGCCACTAGCGTATTCCTATAAGTTATTTTGAGATGTATGAATAAAGTGTTTACTTTTAATACGCTGTGCAGTGGTATAGATTTTTATATTGGTGACTGGCACCGATCTTTGTCAAGGATATCATTATTTATATATTTGAAAAATGCAGGAAATAATAACTCTTATATACTGCTGTTTACCATAAACGCAATAGAAAATGACACAAACATCTTTTCATTCATGTAATTGGCAAGAGTCCATGAGCTAGTGACATATGGGATATACATTCCTATCAGGAGGGGCAAAGTTTCCCAAACCTCAAAATGCCTATAAATACACCCCTCACTACACCCACAATTCAGTTTTACAAACTTTGCCTCCTATGTAGGTGGTGAAGTAAGTTTGTGCTAAGATTTCTACGTTGATATGCGCTTCTCAGCATTTTGAAGCCCAATTCCTCTCAGAGTACAGTGAATGTCAGAGGGTTGTGAAGGGAGTATCACCTATTGAATGCAATGGTTTTCCTCATGGGAGATCTATTTCATAGTTTCTCTGTTATCGGTCGTAGAGATTCATCTCCTACCTCCCTTATTCATATCGACGATATACTCTCATATTACATTACCTCTACTGATAACTGTTTCAGTACTGGTTTGGCTATCTGCTATATGTGGATGGGTGTCTTTCAGTAAGTATGTTTTCATTACTTAAGACACTCTCAGCAATGGTTTGGCACTTTATGTTTTAATATAAAGTTCTAAATATATGTATTGTACTTATATTTGCCATGAGTCAGGTTTATGTATATTTCCTTTTGCAGCATATTTTATGAAAATATTTTTCTTACCTGGGGTATAGTCTTTTTTCAATTGACTGTTTTTCATTAAATTTCGCAGGCAAAATTATGCTCTTGGCGCGAGAATTTTTTTGGCGCAAAGATACGTCCGATGGCGCAAATTCGTCATTCCCGGCGTCTTAGTTGACGCCGAGTTCCTTACACAAGGTTGCGTCTACAATGATGCGAGTGTATCATTTTCGGATGTTGTTAGTGCCAAAAAAATCTCAGTTTACGTTGTGCGTCATACTTGGCGCCAAATAATTTTATTATTTAGTACCCCATTCCTATATGCCTCTTGCCTTTTCTTCTATCAGAGGGCTATGCTGTTTGCATTTTCTTCCCATTCCTGAAACTGCCATATAAGGAAATTGATAATTTTGCTTTATATGTTGTTTTTTCTCTTACATTTGCAAAGATGTCTCAATCTGATCCTGTTTCAGAAACCACTGTTGGAACCCTGCTGCCTGATAACAGTTCTACCAAAGCTAAGTGAATTTGTTGTAAATTTGTGGAGATTATATCTCCAGCTGTGGTATGTAATAGTTGTCATGATAAGCTTTTACATGCAGAGAATGTGTCCATCAGTAATAGTACAATGCCTGTTGTTCCTTCAACATCTAATGTACAAGATATAACTGTGAATTTAAAAGATTTTATTGCTGATGCGATTCAGAAGGTTTTGTCTGCCATCCCGCCTTCTAATAAACGTAAAAGGTCTTTTAAAACTTCTTATAAAGTTGATGAAATTTCAAATGACCGACAACATAATGAATTATCCTCCTTTGATGAGGATCTATCTGATTCAGAAGATCCTTCCTCAGATATTGACACTGACAAATCTACTTATTTATTTAAAATTGAGTATATTCGTTCCTTGTTAAAAGAGGTGTTGATTACATTGGATATTGAGGAAACTAGTCCTCTTGATATTAAAACTAGTAAACGTTTAAATTCTGTTTATAAACCTTCTGTGGTTACTCCAGAGGTTTTTCCAGTTCCTGATGCTATTTCTGATATGATTTCTAAAGAATGGAATAGGCCTGGTACTTCTTTTATTCCTTCTTCAAGGTTTAAAAAATGGTATCCTTTGCCAGCAGTTAGATTAGAGTTTTGGGAAAAGATTCCCAGAGTTGATGGGGCTATTTCTACTCTTGCTAAACGTACTACTATTCCTATGGAAGATAGTACTTCTTTTAAAGACCCTTTAGATAGGAAACTTGAATCCTATCTAAGGAAAGCCCATTTATTTTCTGGTCATCTTCTCAGGCCTGCGATTTCTTTGGCTGATGTTGCAGCTGCATCAACTTTTTGGTTGGAAAGTTTAGCGCAACAGGAAATGGATCCTGATTTGTCTAACATTGTTCGCTTACTTCAACATGCTAATCATTTTATCTGTGATGCCATTTTTGATATCATCAAAATTTATGTTAAATCTTTGTCTAGCTATTTTAGCTAGAAGAGCTTTGTGGCTTAAATATTGGAATGCTGACATGGTATCTAAGTCTAGATTACTATCTCTTTCTTTCCAAGGTAAAAAGTTATTTGGTTCTCAGTTGGATTTGATTATTTCAACTGTCACTGGGGGGAAGGGAGTAATTTTGCTTCAGGATAAAAGACCTAAAGGTAAATCTAAAGCTTCTAACCGTTTTCGTTCCTTTCGACAAAATAAGGACCAGAAACCTAATCCTCCCCCCAAAGTATCTGGTTCCAATTGGAAACCTTCAAGTTTAAGCCGTTTAAGAAATCAAAGCCAGCCCCCAAGTCTGCATGAAGGTGCAGCCCTCATTCTAGCTCAGCTGGTAGGGGGCAGATTAAGATTTTTCAAAGACATTTGGGCAAATTCTGTCCAAAATCAATGGATTCAGAGTATTGTCTCTCAAGGGTACCGAATAGGATTCAGAGTAAGACCTCCTGTGAGAAGATTTTTTCTCTCATGCATCCCAGCAAATCCAGTAAAGGCTCAAGCTTTTCTGAAGTGTGTTTCAGACCTGGAGTTTTCAGGGGTAATCATACCAGTTCAGTTTCAGAAACAGGGTCTGGGGTTTTTTTCAAATCTATTCATTGTCCCAAAGAAAGATAATTCATTCAGGCCAGTTCTGGATCTGAAAATTTTGAATCGTTATGTAAGAGTGCCAACTTTCAAAATGGTGACTATAAGGACTATTCTGCCTTTTGTTCAGCAAGGGCATTTTATGTCCACAATAGACTTACAGGATGCATATCTTCATATTCCGATTCATCCAGATCACTATCAGTTTCTGAGATTCTCTTTTCTAGACAAGCATTACCAATTTGTCGCTCTTCTATTTGGCCTAGCGACATCTCCAAGAATCTTTTCAAATGTTCTCGGTGCCCTACTCTCTGTAATCAGAGAACGGGGTATTGCGGTGTTTCCTTATTTGGACGATATCTTGGTACTAGCTCAGTCTTTATATTCTGCAGAATCTCACATGAATCAACTAGTGTTGTTTCTTCAAAGACATGGTTGGAGGATCAATTTACCAAAAAGTTATTTGATTCCTCAGACAAGGGTCACCTTTTTAGGTTTCCAGATAGATTCAGTGTCCAGTGTCAGCATATCCCCTCCTATCTACTTCCTGTGCCTATTTAAGTTCACTTTCAGCTGATGTGTGCTGAAGCTCTCTTTGTATTTTTCCTTGCAGGTCAGGCTTTACTTGCTGTGCCAATTGTTACCAGCTCTTGTGAATTCCTTTTGTTGTTCCAGCAGCTCTCTTTTGAGCCTATAGTTGATGGATTTTTACCTCTTCCTAATTCTGACTGAGTTTACACAGAATCTCTGTTTCCTATCTCTGGATACCTCAAGCTAATCTACAGACTTACTTAACACAGACCGGAAGCTGGCTCCGCCTCTCAACTCCTCTCTCTGCACAGAACCAAGTCAGTGTACTTCCACAGCATGAAAGGAAAGTAATTTCACCTTCATCATATCATCCGGATTAAGGTACTCTCGGCTAGATTTGGAGTTTTGTCGGTAATGACCCGAAAAACTAACGCCGGCTTTTTTCTGGCCGCACCATAAAAATAACTCTGGTATTGAGAGTCCACAGAATGGCTGCGTTAGGCTCCAAAAAAGGAGCGTAGAGCATTTTTAACGCAGCTTCAACTCTCGATACCAGAGTTGCTTACGCAAGCGGCCAGCCTCAAAAACGTGCTCGTGCACGATTCCCCCATAGGAAACAATGGAGCTGTTTGAGCTGAAAAAAAACCTAACACCTGCAAAAAAGCCGCGTTCAGCTCCTAACGCAGCCCCATTGTTTGCTATGCGGTAACCCTTCCTACGTCTGCACTTAACACCCTAACATGTACCCCGAGTCTAAACACCCCTAACCTTACACTTATTAACCCCTAATCTGCCGCCCCCGCTATCGCTGACCCCTGCATATTATTATTAACCCCTAATCTGCCGCTCCGTAAACCGCTGCTACTTACATTATCCCTATGTACCCCTAATCTGCTTCCCTAACATCGCTGACCCCTATATTATATTTATTAACCCCTAATCTGCCCCCCACAACGTCGCCTCCACCTGCCTACACTTATTAACCCCTAATCTGCCGAGCGTACCGGAGCGCTACTATAATAAAGTTATTAACCCCTAATCCGCCTCACTAACCCTATAATAAATAGTATTAACCCCTAATCTGCCCTCCCTAACATCGCCGACACCTAACTTCAATTATTAACCCCTAATCTGCCGACCGGAGCTCACCGCTATTCTAATAAATGGATTAACCCCTAAAGCTAAGTCTAACCCTAACACTAACACCCCCCTAAATTAAATATAATTTTAATCTAACGAAATTAATTAACTCTTATTAAATAAATTATTCCTATTTAAAGCTAAATACTTACCTGTAAAATAAACCCTAATATAGCTACAATATAAATATTAAAGCTAAATACTTACCTGTAAAATAAATCCTAATATAGCTACAATATAAATTATAATTATATTGTAGCTATTTTAGGATTAATATTTATTTTACAGGCAACTTTGTAATTATTTTAACCAGGTACAATAGCTATTAAATAGTTAAGAACTATTTAATAGTTACCTAGTTAAAATAATTACAAAATTACCTGTAAAATAAATCCTAACCTAAGTTACAATTAAACCTAACACTATACTATCATTAAATTAATTAAATAAAATACCTACAATTACCTACAATTAAACCTAACACTACACTATCAATACATTAATTAAATACAATATCTACAAATAACTATAATGAAATAAACTAACTAAAGTACAAAAAATAAAAAAGAACTAAGTTACAAAAAATAAAAAAATATCTACAAACATAAGAAAAATATTACAACAATTTTAAACTAATTACACCTACTCTAAGCCCCCTAATAAAACAACAAAGCCCCCCAAAATAAAAAATGCCCTACCCTATTCTAAATTACTAAAGTTTAAAGCTCTTTTACCTTACCAGCCCTGAACAGGGCCCTTTGCGGGGCATGCCCCAAGAAGTTCAGCTCTTTTTCCTGTAAAAAAGAACATACAATACCCCCCCCCCAACATTACAACCCACCACCCACATACCCCTAATCTAACCCAAACCCCCCTTAAATAAACCTAACACTAAGCCCCTGAAGATCTTCCTACCTTGTCTTCACCTCACCAGGTATCACCGATCCGTCCTGGCTCCAAAATCTTCATCCAACCCAAGCGGGGGTTGGCGATCCATCATCCGGTGGCTGAAGAGGTCCAGAAGAGGCTCCAAAGTCTTCATCCTATCCGGGAAGAAGAGGCGATCCGGACCGGCAACCATCTTGATCCAAGCGGCATCTTCTATCTTCATCCGATGACGACCGGCTCCATCCTGAAGACCTCCACCGCGGACCCATCTTCTTCCGGCGACGTCCAACTGAAGAATGACGGTTCCTTTAAGGGACGTCATCCAAGATGGCGTCCCTCGAATTCCGATTGGCTGATAGGATTCTATCAGCCAATCGGAATTAAGGTAGGAATATTCTGATTGGCTGATGGAATCAGCCAATCAGAATCAAGTTCAATCCGATTGGCTGATCCAATCAGCCAATCAGATTGAGCTCGCATTCTATTGGCTGATCGGAACAGCCAATAGAATGCAAGCTCAATCTGATTGGCTGATTGGATCAGCCAATCGGATTGAACTTGATTCTGATTGGCTGTTCCGATCAGCCAATAGAATGCGAGCTCAATCTGATTGGCTGATTGGATCAGCCAATCGGATTGAACTTGATTCTGATTGGCTGATTCCATCAGCCATTTAGAATATTCCTACCTTAATTCCGATTGGCTGATAGAATCCTATCAGCCAATCAGAATTCGAGGGACGGCATCTTGGATGACGTCCCTTAAAGGAACCATCATTCTTCAGTTGGATGTCGCCGGAAGAAGATGGGTCCGCGGTGGAGGTCTTCAGGATGGAGCCGGTCGTCATCGGATGAAGATAGAAGATGCCGCTTGGATCAAGATGGTTGCCGGTCCGGATCGCCTCTTCTTCCCGGATAGGATGAAGACTTTGGAGCCTCTTCTGGACCTCTTCAGCCACCGGATGATGGATCGCCAACCCCCGCTTGGGTTGGATGAAGATTTTGGAGCCAGGACGGATCGGTGATACCTGGTGAGGTGAAGACAAGGTAGGAAGATCTTCAGGGGCTTAGTGTTAGGTTTATTTAAGGGGGGTTTGGGTTAGATTAGGGGTATGTGGGTGGTGGGTTGTAATGTTGGGGGGGGGTATTGTATGTTCTTTTTTACAGGAAAAAGAGCTGAACTTCTTGGGGCATGCCCCGCAAAGGGCCCTGTTCAGGGCTGGTAAGGTAAAAGAGCTTTTAACTTTAGTAATTTAGAATAGGGTAGGGCATTTTTTATTTTGGGGGGCTTTGTTGTTTTATTAGGGGGCTTAGAGTAGGTGTAATTAGTTTAAAATTGTTGTAATATTTTTCTTATGTTTGTAGATATTTTTTTATTTTTTGTAACTTAGTTCTTTTTTATTTTTTGTACTTTAGTTAGTTTATTTCATTGTAGTTATTTGTAGATATTGTATTTAATTAATGTATTGATAGTGTAGTGTTAGGTTTAATTGTAGGTAATTGTAGGTATTTTATTTAATTAATTTAATGATAGTATAGTGTTAGGTTTAATTGTAATTTAGGTTAGGATTTATTTTACAGGTAATTTTGTAATTATTTTAACTAGGTAACTATTAAATAGTTCTTAACTATTTAATAGCTATTGTACCTGGTTAAAATAATTACAAAGTTGCCTGTAAAATAAATATTAATCCTAAAATAGCTACAATGTAATTATAATTTATATTGTAGCTATATTAGGGTTTATTTTACAGGTAAGTATTTAGCTTTAAATAGGAATAATTTATTTAATAAGAGTTAATTAATTTCGTTAGCTTAAAATTATATTTAATTTAGGGGGGTGTTAGTGTTAGGGTTAGATTTAGCTTTAGGGGTTAATCCATTTATTAGAATAGCGGTGAGCTCCGGTCGGCAGATTAGGGGTTAATAATTGAAGTTAGGTGTCGGCGATGTTAGGGAGGGCAGATTAGGGGTTAATACTATTTATTATAGGGTTAGTGAGGCAGATTAGGGGTTAATAACTTTATTATAGTCGCGCTCAGGTCCGCTCGGCAGATTAGGGGTTAATAAGTGTAGGCAGGTGGAGGCGACGTTGAGGGGGGCAGATTAGGGGTTAATAAATATAATACAGGGGTTGGCGGTGTTAGGGGGAGCAGATTAGGGGTACATAAGGATAACGTAGGTGGCGGCGCTTTGCGGTCGGCAGATTAGGGGTTAATAAGTGTAGGCAGATGGAGGCGACGTTGAGGGGGGCAGATTAGGGGTTAATAAATATAATACAGGGGTCGGCGGTGTTAGGGGGAGCAGATTAGGGGTACATAAGGATAACGTAGGTGGCGGTCGGCAGATTAGGGGTTAAAAAAATTTATTCGAGTGTCGGCGATGTGGGGGGACCTCGGTTTAGGGGTACATAGGTAGTTTATGGGTGTTAGTGTACTTTAGAGTACAGTAGTTAAGAGCTTTATAAACCGGCGTTAGCCCAGAAAGCTCTTAACTACTGACTTTTTTCCTGCGGCTGGAGTTTTATCGTTAGATGTCTAACGCTCACTTCAGAAACGAATCTAAATACCGGAGTTAGAAAAATCCCATTGAAAAGATAGGATACGCAATTGACGTAAGGGGATCTGCGGTATGGAAAAGTCGCGGCTGAAAAGTGAGCGTTAGACCCTATTTTGAGTGACTCCAAATACCGGCGGTAGCCTAAAACCAGCGTTAGGAGCCTCTAACGCTGGTTTTCACGGCTAACGCCAAACTCCAAATCTAGGTCTCTGTAAATAAGTTATACATTCAGTCTTGCCTTTTATATGTGATCTGGAACTTTCTTCCATGCTGATCTATAGTACTAATTTTGTGTAAATTGCAGATTCCTGTTTGGACACTCTCATTCACAGCTGTTTTTGTTAACAAATTATTGTACATCTCACATTGTTGCCAAACTATTAGGAAACAATCTTGCTCATTGTACTTCTGGACTGAATTTTACTTTCATTTATTAAGTGATACATATGAACTGCCTTCCTCTCTCATAAAATACTTAATTTCATTTGTATCTACACAGCTACCCTGATGCAGCAAGGGTTTATTAACTTTTAAATCCTATTACTCAGCAGATTGTTTCTGCACTGCTAATAACTGCTCAAACTATTTTGCCCAGTATATCTAAAAGTGGTTTCTGGGTTCACATATAAAAGAGCAGAAATCCTGCATATAAAAGATATTAGCAATTCAGGATTATCTGTATATTTCAAAGTTTAGATTATAACAGTTTATAACACCATGACTCTGTCTCTAACAGACAGGAGACGATTAAAATTGGTTTCAGCTTGTTGGAAATTTCAGTCACAATCATTTCTTGAATTCATGACTGCAGCATCGGATGCGATCCCCTTTGCTCGTTTTCACATGAGACTTTTCCAGCTTTGTATGCTGAACCAATGGTGCAGGGATTATACAAGGATATCACAATTAATATTCTTAAATCCCAATGTTCGACTATCTCTGACTTGGTAGTTAGATCACCATTGTATAGTTCAAGGGGCCTCTTTTGTTCGTCCAACCTGGACTGTGATTACAACAGATGCAAGTCTTTCAGGTTGGGGAGCTGTATGGGGATCAATGACAGCACAAGGGGTTTGGAAATCTCAAGAGGCGAGATTACCAATCAATATTTTGGAACTCCATGTGATTTTCAGCACTCTTCAGGTTTGGCCACTGTTGAAGAGAGAACCGTTCATTTGTTTTCAGACAGACAATATCACAGCTGTGGCATATGTCAATCATCAGGGTGGGACTCACAGTCCCCAAGCTATGAAAGAAGTATCTCGGATACTTGCTTGGGCGGAATCCAGCTCCATTCTAGTTTCTGCAGTTCATATCCCAGGTATAGACAATTGGGAAGCGGATTATCTCAGCAGTCAGACTTTACATCCGGGGGAGTGATCGCTCAATCCAGATGTGTTTTCTCAGATTGTTCAGATGTGGGGTCTTCCAGTAATAGATCTTATGGCTTCCCATCTAAACAAGAAACTACCCAGGTACCTGTCCAGGTCCAGGGATCCTCAGGCGGAAGCAGTGGATGCGTTAACAGTTCCTTGGTGTTACCAACCTGCTTATATTTTCCCGCCTCTAGTTCTTCCAAGAGTGATCTCCAAAATCATCATGGAACAATCGTTTGTGTTGCTAGTAGCTCCAGCATGGCCTCACAGGTTTTGGTATGCGGATCTTGTTCGGATGCCCAGTTGCCATTCTTGGCCACTTCCATTAAGGCCAGACCTTTTGTCTCAAGGTCCGTTTTTCCATCAGGATCTCAAATCATTAAATTTGAAGGTATGGAAATTGAACGCCTAGTGTTTAGTAATATAGGTTTCTCTGACTCAGATATTAATACTATGTTGCAGGCTCGTAAATCTGTTTCTAGTAAGATTTATTATCGAGTTTGGAAGACTTATATTTCATGGTGTTCTCATAAATTCTCCTGGCATTCTTTTAGAATTCCTAGAATTTTACAGTTTCTTCAGGATGGTTTGGATAAGGGTTTGTCTGCAAGTTCCTTGAAGGGACAAATCTATGCTCTTTCAGTTTTATTTCACAGAAAGATTGCTAAGCTGCCTGATATTCACTGTTTTGAACAGGCTTTGGTCCATATCAAGCCTGTCATTAAATCAATCTCTCCTCCTTGGAGTCTTAATTTGGTTTTGAAGGCTTTACAGGCTCCTCCTTTTGAGCCTATGCATTCTTTGGACATTAAACTACTTTCTTGGAAAGTGTTGTTCCTTTTGGCCATCTCTTCTGCTAGAAGAGTTTCTGAATTATCTGCTCTTTCTTGTGAATCTCCTTTTCTGATTTTCCATCAGTATAAGGTGGTTTTGCAGACTTCATTTAAATTTTTACTTAAGGTTGTGAATTTTAACAACATTAATAGAGAAATTGTTGTCCCTTCTTTATGTCCTAATCCTAAGAATTCTTTGGAGAGATCCTTACATTCTTTGGATGTGGTAAGAGCTTTGAAATATTATGTTGAAGCTACTAAAGATTTCAGGAAGACTTCTAGTCTGTTTGTTGTCTTTTCTGGTTCTAGGAAAGGTCAGAAGGCTTCTGCCATTACCTTGGCATCTTGGTTAAAGCTTTTGATTCAGCTCATTCTACTAGATCAGTCTCCACTTCGGGGGCTTTCAAGAATGAAACTTCAGTTGATCAGATTTGCTAAGCGGCAACTTGGTCTTCTTTGCATACATTTACTAAATTCTACCATTTTGAAGTATTTGCTTCTTCGGAAGCAGCTTTTGGTAGAAAAGTTCTTCAGACAGCTGTTTCAGTTTGATTCCTCTGCTTATGTTTTAAGTTTTTTTCTTTCATTTATGAGAAAAACTTATTTTTTTTGGTTGTGGATTTAATTTTTCAGCGGAAAATGGCTGTTTTTATTTTATCCCTCTCTCTCTAGTGACTCTTTTGTGGAGTTCCACATCTCGGGTATTACTATCCCATACATCACTAGCTCATAGACTCTTGCCAATTACATGAAAGAAAACATAATTTATGTAAGAACTTACCTGATAAATTCATTTCTTTCATATTGGCAAGAGTCCATGAGACCCACCCTTTTTTATGGTGGTTATGATTTTTTGTATAAAGCACAATTATTTCCAAATTCCTTTGTTAATGCTTTTTACTCCTTTCTTTATCACCCCACTACTTGGCTATTCGTTAAACTGAATTGTGGGTGTGGTGAGGTTTGGGAAACTTTGCCCCTACTGGTAGGATTGTATATCCCATATGTCACTAGCTCATGGACTCTTGCCAATATGAAGGAAATTAATTTATCAGGTAAGTTCTTACATAAATTATGTTTTTATATTATTTCATATTGAGGCATCTTTACATGTGGATATTTCTGCACACTTAAGTTATTTTATTGAAAGTTCTTGCTTTGTTACATTGTCCTACTGAGTCCTTTTATAATGTGTGTGTGTTTAAGTAGCACAAGGAAGGGTCACCTGACAGCAGCAGGAATAGGGTTTCATTTGAAATATGTATAAATATGACACACATCCCTAACGTCACAATAAATCAGCAACAAATTGTATAATCTATTGGTATCTTGAAGTATTACTTAACCTTTTAAAGCCGTTATGCCGTTCCATTCCGTCATAATTAGACTGGGCTTTAAAGCCGTTATGACGGAATGGAACGTCATAACTAACGGCTGTCCTGAAGCCTTCTGTGCTTCAGGGATTTAATCGCGGTCTGGAGGGCGTTCCTAGGATTGTAGGGACGCCCCCCAGATGCGATCCAATAATTGAAATCTCGCGATCGTATGCACGATCGCGTAGTTTCAATTTGTCTACATCGGAACAGTTGTTCCGATGTAGGCACTTTAACCCTGTCACGAAAGGGTTAAACTTAAAGGGACATGAAAGTCAAAATTAAACTTTCATGGTTCAGCTAGACCGTATAATAAAAAAAAAAACTTAGTATATTTACTATGCTCTTTTGGCATCCTTTGTTGAAAAGCGTATCTAGGTAGGCTCACTACTGAAAGCTAGCTGGTAATTGGTGGCTATGCACATTTGCTGCTTCTTACTGGCTCACCAGATGTGTTCAGCTAGGTCCCAGTAATGAATTGCAACTGTAGAGCGGACTTTATCCATGTGTTTAACACATTTGCAGGGATTAAACACACAATAGTATGCAGCAGATCGTGGAATAATAAAATGATTTGAAGGGACAGTCTACTCCAACATTTTTATTGTTTAAAAAAAATAGATAATCCCTTTATTACCCATTCCCCAGTTATGCATAAATAACAAAGCTATATTAATACATTTTTAACCTCTGTGATTACCTTGTATCTAAGCCTCTTCTGACAGCCCCATGATCACATGGCTATTTATTATCTATTGACTTGCATTTTAATCAATTAGTGCTATGTCCTGCACAACTCCACGGGAGTGAGCACAAAGTTATCTATATGGCCCACATGAACTATCAGTCTCCTGTTGTGAATAAAAAGCATGCGATAAGAGGCTGTCTGTAGCTTAGAAACAGGCAGAGGTTTAAATGTTAAAAATATATTAATAAAACAATGTAGGGTGTGCAAAGCTGGGGGAATAAATAGTAAAGGCGTAATCTATCTTTTTAAACAATAACAATTTTGGTGTAGACTGTCCCTTTAACACTGAGCATTTTCTTTTTACATGTGTATGTCTGTGTAGTAATCACTTTCACTTGCTTTTAAACATTATAATAGGTTTTTTTCAAGGTAATATTTTTAACGTTTGTAGCAGCAAGGATAATAACCTAATCTATAGAATTCCTCTTCCTGCGCCCTCTTAACTTTGTAACATTCTCTGTATAAAAAGCCTGATTTTGGCACCAGATTATTCTGCTTGTATTACACACAAAAGTAGCAAAGCCACTAAACACTATTATACACATCATTCATAAAATAGGCATGATTTAAAGGGATAGTCTAGTCAAAAATATACTTTTATGATTCAGATAGAGCATGCAATTTTAAGCAACTTTCTAATTTACTCCTATTATCATTTTTTCTACGTTCTCTTGCTATCTTTATTTGAAAAAGCAAGAATGTAAGCATAGGAGCCGGCCCATTTTTGGTTAAGCACCTGGGTAGCACTTTCTGATTGGTGTCTAAATGTAACCACCAATCAGCAAGCGCTACCCAGGTGCTGATCCAAAAATGGGACGACTCCTATGCTTACATTCAATTAAAAATAAGAGAACAAAGAAAAATGGATAATAGGATTAAAGGATTACTAACTTTTTTTTTTGCTGTGCAAAACAGAACAAACATTTATCATTTCAAATATTATACCAATGTAATGTACCTTTTTATTTTCTCAAACAAAGCTCCCTTTAGCAGTAAAATTATTTTTTATTTTGTGCGCCATCTAAGGGCTAACAAACTCTCCAATCGGATGGCGAGTACTTGCATCTAATTAAAATACATTAGCCTCATGCAACGCATGCGCAATACGATTTGCTTCCTCTTGCATGCGCATATTGCGGCACTGAAGTCGACATGAAAGCTAACAGAATAAATAAAAACGGATGGTGACATATATCCGATGACGTTGCCCTACCTTGCCCATGCGCATTGCGTCTAGGATTCGCCATCTTCCAACTGCAGTTGTCAGCCCGGATTGGAAATCCGTAATGGCAGACAACTCAGTGGGTTTGGAAAAATTAAATATTTACAAGATATATATTGTGAAAGCGGTACACATTTAATAGATGATCAACATTATAAAAAGCTTTATTTACATGTATACTCGTGTGATATAATGATTATATTTCTGACTACAGTGTCCCTTTAAATTAGAAAGTTGCTTAACATTGCATGCTCTATCTGAATCATGAAAGTTTAATTTTAATTAGACTATTCCTTTAAACCACTGGGCTAAACCTACAGTAATTACTGTTTTGAGCTGAATATTGTGTTAATATCTGTTTATTATAAATTTAGAAAGCATTTGATCTTTTTTTTTTTTTTTTTTTTTTGCAGCACATCTAATTCACAAAAACATGAAACCCAAAATGTTTCTTTCACTATTCAGATAGAGGATTCATTTTTAATCATGTTTCCAATTTACTTCTATTATCAAATGGTCTTTGTTTTCTTAGTATCCTTTGTTGAAAAGCAGGGAGGTAAATCTCTGGAGTGTGCACGTCTGAATCACTATGTGGCAGCAGTTTTGCAAGAATGTTAAACATCTACAAAAGCACAAGATGGCAGCATTTTTTCCTGCCATGTAGTTCTCCAGACACGCACACTACCTAGGTATCTCCTCAGCCAAGAATGCTATGACAGCTAAGCAAATTTGATAATAGAAGCAAATTGGAAACTTTTTTTAAAATTGTATGTTGTGTCTGAATCATGTAAGAAAAAGTTTGGATTTCATGTCCCTTTAATCTTTTCACTAAGTAGTTACACATTGTTCAGCCAATGGTTGCAAAAGCTTGTGCTGCAGCAGGACAAATATAGTTTTTAGTGTTCAGATCACTATTTTGTTTTTGTGTGAAAACGAATGTTTATATCCTTATAGTTTAAAAACACAAGAATAAAGGTGGGCTTTATTTTCCCTATAAACACTCCAACTTCTTGCAGGTCCATGCACGTCTCTCTATATTATGGTTCCCCATGTTGACTTTTTTTTTTAATGTAAAAGACTCATACATTCTTATACCAAACAACCAATTTATTGAACTATACAAACAATTGTGTTTCTGTTCATAGAAGAGAAGCAATGTATACAAACAAGCAATGCACCGCGGCGTTCTTTAGGTAGCCTGACATGGTTCTCACTGAGTTATTTGGTTGCAGATGCCTAATAAAATGAGCAGATATGTTTCTGCACAGCATAATGGGTTTGGGAGCATTAGTGGACCTAGAATGTTCTCTTCTTTAAGGATTTATGGTATTGGACATGGGCACATCATCAGAACCAATGCATTTTAATATTGTGTTCCTATGGTACTAGGAGCATTCATCATATTAGGCTTGTTTTTAAAAACTAGTCAAGGTCATCCATGCCATGCACCCTTGTCCCCTAAATCTGATTGGGTCACCAGTGCACAGATCCAGTAAGCAAAGAACCTATTAATAGATTCAACCAATTGGAAGAACAGTAGAGTCACATTAGAAAGACAAATCCTGCTGATAGAGAATCTGTCGAAACAGATAAGTTGTAATTGATTCTTCTAGACCAGATGCATCTTCCGGGGATATAGAACCTTTCTAGTAAATTCAGAATCAGCCAGACAACTTTCCTCCTCTCCGAAAGATTCTTAGATGACCTGGGTTCTGATTGGTCAATACATCAAGACTTCTGTGAAGTTCATAATATCCATATCATGATAACTTTTGGTCCTTCCAGTATTTAGAGAATATATAGGTATTTGAAGAGATCTACTTTCTCTGCCAATATCAATGGTCAGAAACACAACCTCAGTACCTTACGAAAGTATTTCCTGAATTCAGTGTTGAAGATTGTGTAAATTACAGGGTTCAGGGCACTGTTGACATATCCCAACCAAGTGACAATGCTAATGACCGGCTCCGGGATGTTACACGTCTCACACAATGCTCGGGTAATGTGGACCACAAAGAATGGTGTCCAGCAAAATAGAAAAGTTCCTAAGAGAGAAAAAAAGAGTAAGAAAAAAATTACATAGGAAGATAAGTGAGAAATTTGATTTACAAAGGGAAATTGAATGTCAGGTTTGATAGCGTCCTGGCATTTGTCAGCGCAAATTGGGTCTCACAATAGTACTGGGGAAAAAAAGGGAATTTGACACGATACACAAGGATGCAGTATAATAATAATAGTTTTATTATAAACTTATTGCAATAACATAAATCAGTAATCAGGTTATAAAACAAGACTGCTGTGATTAAACTATTAATGCATTACTTATCTTGAGGTTTTAAATAAGGCAATAATATCAGTGTACAAGAGTGGACAGGATCATCATAATGGAAACCACGCAGCATATTCTCACAGGTGTTCTGTTAATGTAGCGGGCTTCTCTATGTGTTATGTCAATCATATTATTTTGTAGCAATTGTTTTAGTTTCAATAAGAGTTTTTCCCATAACAAGGAAGGATTCTCACACCAGTACTTCCATTGGAATGTTCCTATCCCTCCTTTTTATCTCTATGGGAACAGACTAACAGAGTGAATACATGTGTACATTTTCTTAAAGGCAATACTCTTAAAGGCATATATGATATATGTTTGCATACTGTATATATGTTTTCTAATAAGCAAAGTTGGAAGATAAATTGCTAAAACGTTAAAGGGACACTAAACCCAAATTTTTTCTTTCATGATTCAGATAAAGCATGCCATTTTAAAGGGACAGTAAACCTTAAAAATAATGTTATATAATTCTGCACATAGTGCAGAATTATATAACATTATTTAGGTGCTATATCCATAAAATCATTATTTACCTTTTAAAATGTAAAAATGTCAGCGCTTTTACAGACCCGCTCTCTGCTCTCTGCTGAGCGGGTCTGTAATATTCAGTCAGCGCATCGGGCCAGCTGTATAGTCACAGCCCGGCCCGATCGCGCCATAAGACTAAGTGCAGCTCGCTCCTGTCACAGGAGCGAGCTGCACTTAGTGCTATGGCACGGTCGGGCCGGGCTGTGACTATACAGCTGGCCCGATGCGCTGACTGAATATTACAGACCCGCTCAGCAGAGAGCAGAGAGCGGGTCTGTAAAAGCGCTGACATTTTTACATTTTAAAAGGTAAATAATGATTTTATGGATATAGCACCTAAATAATGTTATATAATTCTGCACTATGTGCAGAATTATATAACATTATTTTTAAGGTTTACTGTCCCTTTAAGCAACTTTCTAATTTACTCCTATTATCAATTTTTCTTTGTTTTCTTGCTATCTTTATTTAAAAAGCAGAAATGTGATGCATTGGAGCCGGCCCATTTTTGGTTGAGGGTTATGCTTGCTTATTGGTGGATAAATGTAAGCCTCCAATAAGCAAGCGCTATCCATGGTGCTGAACCTAAAATGGGACGACTGCTAAGATTTACATTCCTGCTTTTAAAATAAAGATAGCAAGACAACAAAGAAAAATTGATAATATGAGTCAATTAGAAAGTTGCTTAAAATTTCATGCTCTATCTGAATCATGAAAGAAAAAAAATGTGGGTTCAGTGTCCCTTTAACTGTTTAATTAATTAATTAATTTAATTAATTATCTATTTTTGGAATCATGAAAAGTTTCCAATCCTTTACAAATAGACAGTTAAACTAGAAAACCAGAATGCTGGGTAAACCCAAATAATAAATAAAAGATATAGGGGTATATTTAGCATAGTGTGAGCGGACATGATACGATGTAGCATACGCTGTCGGCATTTATCATTGCACCGGCAGTTCTTGTGAACTGCTGGTGCAATGCCGCCCCCTGCAGATCCGTGGCCTCTAGCAGGGGGTGTCAATCAAACCGATCGTATTCGATCGGCTTGATTACTGACCACTGCCTCAGAGCAGACAGACAAGTTATGGAGCAGCGGTCTTTCCGGCGAGCCATACTGAGCTTGATAAATCGGCCCCATTCAGTTGACATGAGGTTGAATATAAAGAGGAAACAAAGGGCAATTAAAGTATTTTTTTAGTATAGATGAGTGCTGAAACGCAAAAGGTCTGCATGTAAAATAAAGTATCTTATAACCATTTAAAGCTGTACAACTCCAACATAATATTGCACCACATTTGAAAAAAAATGCCTGTTTTGTTTCTTTTAGAGAGAAATTAAACGTTCAAAATGCAGATAGATAATGTCATTTTAAACAGCTTTCCAATTTACTCCTAGTATCAAATTTGCTTTGTTCTCTTTGTATTCTTGTTAAAGAGTATAGCTAGGTAGGCTAATAGGAGTTTAGAAACGTGTGCATGTATTTTGTCTATGGCAGCAGTCTTTGTAACTATGTATAGTATTGCTATAAAGATTGTTGCAAACACTGCTGCCAGAAGGCTAAAGACACGTGCACGCTCCTGAATTCACCCAGGATTACTCTTTAACAAAGGATACCAAGAGAGAAGTAAAATGGAAAATTGTTTAAAATTACATTTTCTATCCAATCCATTTAAAAGGATGCTAAAGTCAAAATTAAACATTCATGATTCAGATGGAGTATGTCATTTTAAACAACATTCCAATTTACTTTAATTACCACATTGTTTTGTTCTCTTGGTATCCTTTGTTAAAGAGTAAATCTAGATAGGCTGATGGATCACTGTATAACACTGCAATAAACAATGTTCCAAACACAGCTGCCAGATAGCTAAAAACACGTGCACTCTCCTGAGCTTACCCAGGATTATTCTTTAAAGGGACATGAAACTCAATTGTTTTTCTTTTATGATTCAGATAGAGCATGCAATTTTAAAGAGCTTTCTATCATATTTTCTCTGTTATCTCGGCACCTTTCATTGAAAAGCACAGACATAAGCTCAGGAGCGTGCACATGTCTGGAGCACTATATAGCAACAGTTTTGCAACAATGTTATCCATTTGCAAGAGCACTAGAAGGCAGCACTATTTCCTGCTATATAGTGCTCCAGATGCCTATCTAGGTATCTCTTCAACACAGAATATCATGGAAATGGAACAAATTTGATAATGGAAGTAAATTGGAGACTTTTTAAAAATTCAGAGATTCGGATCAATTTGAATTTCCGAATTACCCTAGCAACGAAACTTAACTAATCCGAATGCATTTATACAGAATTAGTTCAGATTTATTCATTACATTCGAAATGTCACATTCAAATTCGAAATGGTATTTCTAGTCTAATACTGTTTGAAATAGTATTAAACTTCCAAATTTACGAATCTAATCCGAAACGAATACATCCGAATCCAAATGAATCAGAAACAAATGCATTCAAATGTATCTGAATTCGAATCGATCCGAATCCGAAATTTGAAAAAATCCGAATCAGTCCGAAACAAACCAAAATGAATTTTATCGCTGCACACAAGTCTAACCAAGAAAATTTTAAATAGTAGTAAATTGGTAAAATGTCCTGCTCTATCTAGTCCCTTTAAAGGGCAGTCTAGTCCAAAATAAACTTTTATAATTCAGATAGGGCATGTCATTTTAAACAACTTTGCAATTTACTTTTATCACAAATTTTGCTTTGTTCTCTTGGTATTCTTAGTTGAACGTAAAACTGAGGCTGTGGGTATTTTACATAAAATGAAAAATTCAAGAACAAGGGGTCATGATCTCAAGCTGAAGAGTAGTAGATTTAGGAGTAATTTGAGGAAGCTTCTTTACAGAAAGAGTGATTGATTTATGGAATAAACTTCCTCAAGAGGTAGTAATGACAAACACTGTGGGGAACTTTAAGAATGCATGGGACAAGCATAAGGCTATCCTACAAACTAGATAAGTTTATACTGTTAGGTAATATCGGGCAGACTTGCTAAGCCTATGGCTCTTATCTGCCGTCAATATCTTTGTTTCTATGAAAGTTAAACCTAGGAGGTTCATATGCTAATTTCTTAGACCTTGAAGGCCGCCTCTTAGTTGAATGCATTTTAGCAGGTTTTTACCACTAGAGGGTGTTAGCGAATGTGAGTCATATAGATAACACTGTGCTTACGCACATGGAGTTACCTAGGAGTAAGCACTGATTGGCTAAAATGTAAGTCTGTCAAAATAACTGAAATAAGGGGGCAGTTTGCAGAGGCTTAGATACAAGGTAATCACAGAGGTAAAAAGTGTATTTATATAACTGTGTTGGTTATGCAAAACTGGGGAATGGGTAATAAAGGGATTATTTATCTTTTAAAACAATAACAATTCTGGTGCAGACTGTCCCTTTAAGCTTAATTTTCAGTTTACTGTCCCTTTAAATGTTAAGACATTGGCAAAGATTCAATAAAAACCTATTTATGAAACGAATAGCTCATGGGAAAAAAAATGTGCAATAGCTATAGTGCAACAGTTGTGAACTCAATCTCGCTTTATATCAGGGCCCCTGAGAACATCACAAGCATCTAAAGTGAGGCCATTAAAGGGACAGTCTGCTCCAGAATTTTTATTTTTTTAAAAGATAGATAATCCCTTTATTACCCATTCCCCAGTTTTGCATAAACAACACACTTATAATAATACACTTTTTACCTCTGTAGTTACCTTATTTCTAAGCCTCTGCAGACTGCCCCCTTATCTCAGTTCTTTTGACAGACTTGCATTTTAGCTCATCAATGCTGACTCATAAATAACTCCATGGGAGTGAGTACAAGGTTATCTATATGGTACACATGAACTCGCACTGTATAGCTGTAAAACCTGTCAAAATGCACTGAGATAAGAGGCAGCCTTCAAGGGCTTAGAAATTAGCATATGAGCATACCTAGGTTTACCTTTCAACAAAGAACACCAAGAGAACAATTGCATGCCCTATCTGAATCATGAAAGTTTAATTTTGTCTAGACTGTCCCTTAAATTTACTTGCATTTCTGGTAACGCATTATTTTTAACTTAGCAAGTTAGCCGTTGTTATAGTGAAAGTTATACTGAAAGACAAATTTATTCTAGCATGATTCAGATAGAATATGCAATTTTAAATTCACTTATGTTATTAAATTTACTTTGTGTGATTGGCTCACCCATGCACATTGCTATTTCTTCAACAAAGGATATCTAAAAAATTAAGCAAATTAGATAATAGAAGTAAATTGGAATGTTGTTAAAAATTGTATTTTCTTTCTGAATCATGAAAAAAAAAATTTGGGTTTAGTGTCCCTTTAACTTCTTAATTTTATTGATGATCTATCAATTTGCTGTTTAATGAAAGAAGTTGAAACTGCTGATATCCGATGACTCCATTCCTGTTCGGCTTGTATAATGCATGTGCCACTGTTCTATGTTGTTCTATTAAAAGATCTCTTGGTTTGATCCCTGAACAGGCTGCCGAGCTAATGAAATTATGAACTAAGCAGACTAATTAGCTGACACAACCTCAATGTTATATATTTAAGCTGTGATTTTCTTTAATGTGCATAATTCACAGGATCCTCGTTCTTTTGCCAGTGCTCACGTCACGCTGTGATAAGGAAGGTGTAAACATAATTATATGACATTTATAGGAAAGTAAAATCGTAGCAAGATGAAGCTCTAGAGAAGGTTATGAACAGATTAGAAGATGTATTTGTTACACTAAACAACTAAATAATACATCAAGGATATATTTTGTGTGAACAATACACTCACTGACTTCTTTTGTGAATATATAAATCCTTTATTTGGACTTGTATGACATTAAAGTGATATTGCTTTATTTGTCAGGCCGCCCGCAGCAGAACACTGTTTTTTCAATGAGGTGACTTTTACACCTCTTAGCCAGTAGCTGTGCGCCCCAGCTGGCATTATGATGGATAGCTAGCACGCTATTGACTAAGATCACCTCAGTGATTAAATAGCGTTCTGCCGTGGGCTGCCTGAGGCCCTCAGCGCAGCAAACACTGCACACAAATAAAGGAACTTTTAGCATAAAGTTGTTTATACTTCATGACTGAAAGATCCCTTTATTTGATGCACTGATATATCCTTGTGTTTCACAAACCCTAGGATTTACTATCACTTTAAGATGATCGAATGCTTCATCTTTCTGCACACGCTGGTCTTTCTCAGTGCTTTCATGATTCAGATACAACATGCAAGTTTAAACAACTTTCCAATGTATTTCTATTATCTAATTTGCTTTGTTCTTTTGGTATCCTTTGTAGAAAAGTATATTTAGGTAGGCTCAGGAACAGCAATGCACTACTGGGAGCTAGCTCCTGATTGGTGGCTGCATATATACACCTCTTGTCATTGCCTCACCTGATGTTTTTAGCAAACTCACAGTTGTGCCTTGTCCCTTCACCAAAGGATACCAAAAGAATGAAGTAAATTTGATAATAGAAGTAAATTCTAATGTCTAAAATTGTATCCTCTATCTGAATCATGATAGAAAAAACGTTGGGATTCGTATCCATTTAAGGGCCCAATTATGTAAAGCTCTCTGCTCAGGCGAGATTGCCTAAGAAAGTTTGTCCGTATTTTCAAATCATTTTAAAAGGCAAATTTTAGCTTTAAATCTGTTTATCTCACTAAGCAGCAATCTGGATATGAATGACACATGCATAAAAAAACTGTTTTTGAGCGATTTCTCTTTGTGCTGTAAGGTTTTCGTAATAAGGCCCTTAGTTTGTCCTATGTTTGTCTGTGTGTATATATATATATATATATATATATATATATATATATATATATATATATATATATATATATATATATATAAAAGAAAGAAGACTCACAGCAGCACCATTTGTTAGTACAGGCTGAAAAAATCCATCCCTGTCTGCAAATCTGAATATATAGCAGGCAAGGGGTGCCGGACAATAGGGTCAATAATATTAAATTAGTAGAAAGAAATAGGTTCATAAGAACCAACACGTCTATTATAGCCAGCACTGATTTATAATGCCAAAATGAACCAAGACTCCATTATGGGGGTGTAGAACAAAGGGGGGAAAAACACAAAGATTAAAAACTGTATCAATTGTTAAACATTTATTAATTACCACAGTACCAAAGTTACCAACACAGATAGACTAGTCATTAACAATTCCTATGATAACTCTACCATCCCGGGAGGTATATTAATAATGCTAATAAAGTCCAGCAATATGTGCACATATAATGTTGAACCTCCTAAACAAAATTCCAATGAGATCGTAGGATCAGAAACTTTAAAGGCCTCCTTGGGTGGATAAGATAATATAGTCATAGGATTGGCTGGAAAATAGAGGGAGCTGCTGTTCTTTGTATTACCCCTGTGTGTTATGGACTTTATTAATTATCTTTCCGTATATTCAAAAAGCAAAGTCCCAATGTTAGATAATATCATAGCGACCAGGTCGCTGGAACGATGCAGACAAAATTCCCAGTAATGCAGCTTAAAGAAGGCTTACGGATACCTGTTTCAGGCTGTTGCATATACCTGACCCATCCTTAGACGGTCCGTACTGTACCTTTAAGTATCTGAAGACACTGCAACTAGGTCACTTAGGATGATAAGAACAAAGTCCCTGTACATCAGCTTTGAAAAGGTTTACGGATACCTGTATCAGGCTCTATCACATACCTGACCCATCCTTGGACAGTCCGTTATATACCTTTAAGTTGTCAGAGAGCGCTGGTGTTTGTTCCGGCTTTTTCCGCTGAGTATTTAACTTGAATCTCTCAACCAGTATAGGTATCAGGTCCCGGAATGTAGTTGCACAGGGGTCAGCAGTCTCAACCTCTATATTAATCCATACAGGACTGTCAGCTGGTTAGGAACAGGGGGGGTTCAGCTGATACCCCCTTCACTTCTGCTACGCGCGTTTCACCCGCACATGGAAAATTTGAATCGGGCTTCGTCAGGCCAATTCAAATTTTCCATGTGCGGGTGAAACACACGTAGCAGAAGTGAAGGGGGTATCAGCTGAACCCCCCCGTTCCTAACCAGCTGACAGTCCTGTGTGGATTAATATAGAGGTTGAGACTGCGGACCCCTGTGCAACTACGTTCCGGGACCTGATACCTATACTGGGTGAGAGATTCAAGTTAAATACTCAGCGGAACAAGCCGGAACAAACACCAGCGCTCTCTGACAACTTAAAGGTATATAACGGACCGTCCAAGGATGGGTCAGGTATGTGACAGAGCCTGATACAGGTATCCGTAAACCTTTTCAAAGCTGATGTACAGGGACTTTGTTCTTATCATCCTAAGTGACCTAGTTGCAGTGTCTTCAGATACTTAAAGGTAGAGTACGGACCGTCCAAGAATGGGTCAGGTATGTGATAGAGCCTGATACAGGTATCCGTAAACCTTTTCAAAGCTGATGTACAGGGACTTTGTTCTTATCATCCTAAGTGACCTAGTTGCAGTGTCTTCAGATACTTAAAGGTACAGTACGGACCGTCTAAGGATGGGTCAGGTATATGCAAGAGCCTGATACAGGTATCCGTAAGCCTTCTTTAAGCTGCATCACTGGGAATTTTGTCTGCATCGTTCCAGCGACCTGGTCGCTATGATATTATCTAACATTGGGACTTTGCTCGTTGAATATACGGAAAGATGAATAAAGTCCATAACACACAGGGGTAATACAAAGAACAGCAGCTCCCTCTATTTTCCAGCCAATCCTATGACTATATTATCTTATCCACCCAAGGAGGCCTTTAAAGTTTCTGATCCTACGATCTCATTGGAATTTTGTTTAGGAGGCTCAACATTATATGTGCACATATTGCTGGACTTTATTAGCATTATTAATATACCTCCCGGGATGGTAGAGTTATCATAGGAATTGTTAATGACTAGTCTATCTGTGTTGGTAACTTTGGTACTGTGGTAATTAATAAATGTTTAACAATTGATACGGTTGTTAATCTTTGTGTTTTTTCCCCCTTTGTTCTACACCCCCATAATGGAGTCTTGGTTCATTTTGGCATTATAAATCAGTGCTGGCTATAATAGACGTGTTGGTTCTTATGAACCTATTTCTTTCTACTAATTTAATATATATATATATATATATATATATATATATATATATATATATATATATATATATATATATATATATATATATATATATATATACACACTGGGGAATGGGTAATAAAGGGATTATCTATCTTTTTAAACAATACAAATTTTGGAGTAGACTGTCACTTTAAGACATACATTTTTGTGTTGTGAGGAATGCTGAGAGAAGCAAGGAGTGGTTATAGTGTGCTTATAGCAACAGGAATGATAAGAAATTAGTGATAATGTCACCAGCAGAGTCTTCCACCGTGTGCACTCACCTACAGATTGTACATTATTATTGTGGAGGCAGCTGACATCCTTAAAGGGACATTAAACCAACATTTTTTTTTCATAATTCAGGTAGAGAATACATTTTTAAACAACATTCCAATTTACTTCTATTGTCTAATTTGCTTTATTTTTTTCGATATCCTTCGTTAAAGAAATTGCAATGTACATGGGTGAGCCAATCACAAGAGGCATCTATGTGCAGCCACCAATCAGCAGCTACTGAGCCTATCTAGATCTGCTTTTTAGTAAAGAGTATTAAGAGAATGAAGCAAATTAGATAATAGAAGTAAATTAGAAAGTTGGTAAAAACTGCATGCTCTTTCTAAATCATGAAAGAAAAAATGTGGGTTTCATGTCCCTTTAAAGCTGTGACACAATGCAAGCGATGAAGGGCGAGGCAGCGGCTTTGCATCGCGTCGCTTCTGAAGTTCAAATATTTCAGTTGTTTAGTTAACATTTTTATTTTTTTAATCTTCTTTATTGAGGAAGCGAATGCAGACAAAAAGACAAAAAATACCATGGTATACACCGTATGGACACAATGAGCACGACCTATATAGACATACAGTGAAATGACTTTTCCAAGTCCAGGCAGTGAGTCAAAGAGAGCGTTCTGACGGGTAACACACAGATGTAAATAGGGAGTTCTGTTAAAGGGACACTGAACCCAATTTTTTTTCTTTCATGATTCAGACATTTTAATCAACTTTCTAATTTACTAATTTTATCAATTTTTCTTTGTTCTCTTGCTATCTTTATTTTAAAAGCAGGAATGTAAATCTTAGCAGCCAGCCCATTTTAGGTTCAGCACCATGGATAGCGCTTCCTTATTAAAGGATTACATTTACCCACCAATAAGCAAACATAACCCAGGTTCTCAACCAAAAATGGGCCGGCTCCAATGGATCACATTCCTGCTTTTTAAATAAAGATAGCAAGAGAACAAAGAAAAATTGATAATAGGAGTAAATTAGAAAGTTGCTAAAAATGGCATTCTCTATCTAAATACTGTAAGAAAAAAAATTGGGTTTATTGTCCCTTTAATAGTGTCATTCCCTGTGGGGACTTTCCTTAATATGCTCCCCCAACTTTTTTTCTCCATCTACTCTGTCGCCTCGGATGCCTAATTATTTAAATTAACCCTTAATACTACTGTTTTACCAGGTTTCATCCAAAGTTATCTTACATTAGCTCATTGTGTTCTCTTCAAGTTCAAAATGTTACAAAGACTGTGTGTATTATTCATTACGATGTATATTGGATCCTTCAGGGCCCTAGAGTGTTACGTTTTTATATGTGTGTGTAAACTTTTTTCTGTTCTCTTTTCTGTCCTTTTTTTTACTTCTTCTTTCTTACATATACGATGTTACGTATATTATTTATTGCACTTTGTTGAGGTTTGGGAACCTCTCCACTTTATTAGAATCAGTTTACATTTTAACAAACACAGTCGTTTACAAATGATAAAACATGTTTATTAAATAAAATCTGATCATATAAATGTTTGTTTGTTATAGTGGTTTTGTTTTTTTAGCTTGTTAGGAATATCAAAGAAACTCAAATTCTGATGATCAAGGCAGTAATCTGTAATAATTAAACTATATGGGCATGATCTTCTATCCCTGTGAAAAGCACTGCATTATCCTTCACAGCAATCACCAACTCCCTACAACTAGGGCTGCCAGGTGTTCAGTATCCATCCTAGACAGTCCAGTATTTCAGCAGGTTGTCAAGTAAAATCTATACAAAAATACTGGAGACATAAATGTAAATCTAATTTACAAAGCTCTGCTATCCCTAATGCTTTAGAAACATGATAGAGACACTGCACATACAGTGCTATGTTTTACTGGCAGCCAAGGAGGGTAGAAAATATAATAAATCACTGGCAGTCATGGGTATGTGTATGTGTGTTACATGTATCAACTGGGGTAACATTTATGCACTGTGTGTGTTATTAGCAGTCAACAAGGTGCAAGTTACTGATTTGAATGTATCTGGCAGCCAAGGGGATAAAATCACTGCTCAGCGGTGAAAAATATAAATAGATTGTTCAGTATTTCTGTGGACAGATTACAACCATACCTACATCCCAGATATTTAAATGGTAGGGTTGCCACTTTTCCTGGAAAAAAATACTGGCCAATCTTACGGGGAATAGTTGAATTAATATTTATGATGACCTCCTAATGAGTTTGAATTCAGCCTTTCTACTTAAAGGGACACTGCACTCAAATTGTTTATTTCATTTATATAAAAAAGCAACATTTGAATATGACAATTTGTTTTGCATCACAAAATGTGAGGTACGAGCTGTTTGTATGAAACCATATAACTGTATCTATTGTGTAAGTTCTGCTGAAGCTCATTCGTAGGTGCAAATACTCATATTCAGCCAGATGAGTATTAGCAGGAATTACTTATAAGCCAATGAGCATTAGCAGGAAGTTCACATCAGCCAATAGGGTTTAAAAATAAGTATTTATCAACCAATAAGTGAAGGCGCTAGAGAGAACCCAAATCCATAACCGATTGGTTGTCACGGGCCAATCAGATCATGCATTAGCGCCTATCTCCTATGTATGATCTCATTGGTCCGTTCCATCTTCACTATTTATTTTTGCCTCCGCCAGGGGGGTTCAAGGGGGGCGAAGCCCCCCTTGTAAACCTCACTCCCCAAGGTTCACTTGGGGTGGATGCAAGAGGATCAGCGGGGTGCCCCCCTAACCCCCCAGGCCGAGGTAAAAACAAATAGTGAAAATGGGTGAATTACAGTGCCCATCTGATTGGCCCATGTCTCTGTGAGGGACAGGATGCACAACCAATCAGATGAATGGTTCAGGTGCTAAGCTAATAAGCCTTAAAGGGACAGTCTACACCAGAATTTTTATTGTTTTAAACGATAGATAATCCCTTTATTACCCATTCCCCAGTTTTGCATAACCAACACAGTTATATTAATATACTTTTAACCTCTGTGATTATCTTGTATCTAAGCCTCTGCAAACTGCCCCTTTTTTCAGTTCTTTTGACAGACTTGCAGTCTAGCCAATCAGTGCCTGCTCCCAGATAACTTCACGTGCACGAGCACAGTGTTATCTATATGAAATACGTGAACTAACACCCTCTAGTGGTGAAAAACTGTTAAAATGCAATCTGAAAAAGGTGGGCTTCAAGGTCTAAAAATAAGCATATGAACCTCCTAGGTTAAGCTTTCAACTAAGAATACCAAGAGAACAAAGCAAGATTGGTGATAAAAGTAAATTGGAAAATTGTTTAAAATTACATGCTCTATCTGAATCATAAAAGTTTATTTTGGCCTAACTGGCCCTTTAAAAGAACGTACCTTTTAGCCAATAGGTATTAGTAGGAAGTACTTATCAGCCAATGCGCCTTAGCAGGACATACCTATCAGCCAATAGGGTTTAGTAGAAAGTAGTTAACAGCTAATGAGGCTTAGCAGGATGTACCTCTCAGCCAATAAGACTTTACAGGAAGTATTTATCTGTCAATGAACCTCTGCAGAAAGTACACAACTCAAACAGCTGTATTAGTTTCAAGTTAAATTTAAACAGTTTTACCTCACATTTTAAAAGAAAATAAATTAAAAGAGACATGAAACCCACATTTAGTCTTTAATGATTAAGATAGAGCATACATTTTTAAACAACGTTCCAATATATTTCTATGATCAAATTTGCTTCCTTCTCTTGGTATCCTTTGTTGAAAGAGCTTGCATAGGTATGCTTTTCAACAAATGATTTGAGCACAAAATTAGGAATATCGTTGGTGAGGGGGCTAAATGTAAAATATAAGTCAGATTTCTATTGTTAAAAGACACCAGAAACCTTTTGAAAACACATGCGGAAACACATTATTTTCTAACGATGTTTAAATGGTTATTAAAGGGACGTGATGCTCAAAATTATTCTCTGCTTTGTCTCAAAGGGAATGTTCTTTTTAAAATAAGGGATGTAACTGTGCTGAATAAACCTGATTTTTTCTTTTTTGTAAGACTTGTCAATGTCAACCAGTGGGCACCAGAGTCCCAGAACTCAGTTGTACACAAACATGCATTTCCTATTTCACTTTAAAACAAAGCAGCTTATACTTAAAGAGACAGTGCAGTCAAAATTAATCTTTCGTGATTCATTTAGAGCATAAGGTTTTAAACAGTGTTCCGTTTTAATTATATTATCAAATGTATTTAGTTATCCTGGTATCCTTTTATTGAAGAGCATACCTAGATAGGCTCAGGAGCAGCAATGTTAGCTAGGCACACCCTCCAGCCCATGATCCCATTCAGGAAGCGCCTTTGGCTTTAGTACAGCCAAACAGCTATGACGTTCTATACCGTCCTAAGGGCTTTAAAGCCTAGTGCTAGAACGTCATAAGGGAGCGAAGGGGTTAAATTGGCATTTAAAATAGCTGATTTTGCATGTGTTTTCCCTTCCTATACTGAAAGTTTCTATACTTATGTCTATGTCAGCTATCGATGTACCATCTCAAATTTCACAAACTCCCCTTTTCTTCTTTCTGACCATCATCTCCTCACTTGCAATATCACTTCCCTCCCTACAAACCCCCTCCCTCTACCCCTCACACCAAACTTCACAGAAGCACTAAGTCATTAGATCAGCAACAGCTCGCTAGCTCTCTCGAACCTCTCCTCTCTTCTATCCCATCCTTTTCCTGCCCTGACCAATCTATCTGCCACTATAACTCCACCCTTACATTGGTCATTGACAATCTGGCCCCACATACCATAGCTCAGAAACCACACTCTCATCCTCAGCCCTGGTATACTCCTCTGACACGGTACCTACACAGATGTTCCCGTACTGCTGAGCGACACTGGAGGAGATCTCGGAGTTCAACTGACTTTCTTCACTACAAGTTCATCTTGAACTCCTACTATTCTGCCCTTAATCTTTATAAGCAACATTACTTCTCTAATCTCATCTCTACTCTTTTCTCTAACCAAAAAGTCTGTTTTCCACGTTCATTACTCTTCTCCACCCACCCCCACCTCCTAATACAACTTCTCTCTCAGCTCAAGATTTTGACAGCCACTTCAATAACAAAATTTACTCATCAGCTCTCAACATACTATCCATCCCCCACCCCCTCAAAATCTCACAATCATCCAAAACCCATAAATTTAGCTCTTTTGCCCCTGTTACCGAGGAAGAAGTTTCTGCCATTATACTGTCCTCCCGCCTCCCTACCTATCCTCTTGACCCCATCCCCCAACAGCTACTCCCCTCCCTCTCTTCTACCCTCACCCCTATACTCACACACATTTTCAACCTCTCCCTCAGCACTGGTATATTTCCCTCATCTCTAAAACATGCACTGGTCACACCTATCCTCAAAAAAACCTTCCCTCGATCCAACCTCCCCTCCAACTACTGCCCTATTTCCCTACTCCCTCTTGCCTCAAAGCTCCTTGAAACGCTAGTATATGCACGTCTATCCCATTTCCTTGCACTAAACTCTCTTCTTGACCCACTGCAATCTGGATTCCATACCCATCACTCCACTTACAGTAAAATCCAAAGGCCAATTCTCTCTGCTTATCCTCCTTGATCTGTCTGTAGCCTTTGACACTGTCGACCACCCTCTTTTGCTCCAAAGCCTCCAATCCTTCGGCATCTGCGACACAGCTCTCTCGTGGTTCTCCTCCTATCTATCTAACCGTACCTTTAGTGTAGCCTTCTCTGGAGCATCCTCTGCTCCGTTACCACTTTCTGTTGGGGTACCTCAAGGCTCTGTCCATGGTCCCCTTCTCTTTTCAATCTACACGTCATCTTTAGGTTCCTTAATAAAGTCCCATGTGTTCCAATACCATTTGTATGCCGATGACACCCACATCTACCTCTCTGCACCAGACCTACCTACCTCCTTACTTACTAACCCGTGACACTAACTGTCTTTCTCATATCTCATCTTGGATGTTCTCCCTCCCATCCCCTTCGCTCTGCTCACAATCTCCTACTCTCCTCCTCTCTTGTTACAACCTACTCTAACCTTTCCTACCTCCATTGCTTTCCCCTTGAACCCCTTAGAATGTAAGCCTATGAGCCCTGCTGTTTGTTAGACGCCTTCATAAGAGCCGACTACAACAGTGCAACTCTCAGCAGGGCCCTCTACCCATCCCTATAAATGTTATCTTGTACACCGCCTATGTTTATAGTGCTGCGGAATCTGTTGGTGCTCTACAAATACCTGATAATAATAATAATAATAATGTAAACATAGCCAGCAGTGGGAGGTAGAATATTCAAAATCTTGATGCTCAAGCAAGATATTCTAAGAAGTTTCGTTGATACGACTATGTAGTATTCCTTATGTGAAACAGAGACTCCTACATTTACAATACAAGGTCTAATAACATATCCAAAATTTCGAGTTATTTCTCTCCATGCCAGCGAGGTTTTGAAAATCAGGTCCTAAGTATTGGGCTTTGGTATACAGACAAAAAAGTGATGTATATAAAAAAGTGATCAAATAAAGAGATCTGTTTGCCCTGAAAGCTCAATCCATTTTAATGGGTTGTAGTTTTAAGGAACAAAACCAGCTATTTCAATACAAAAATAAATCCATTTTATACTCTGCAGCTGGTATATAACGTAACTGGAAACAGAATAATGAAAAAACAATTTCACAGTACCATGTCCCTTTATGAACAATATGTTTTTTAGGTGCAAAGGCAAATAAGATACATATGTTGCTTTTCATCAGCCATAAAAAAATATGTTTGCTTTTTATGCACTTTGTAGAGCAATACAGTCATTCTATAAATAACTAATCTTAAAATGACTAGTTCTCTCTTAGAGCTGCAGCAGGCTCCAACAAACAGGGGGTGAAACTAATCCATTTAGAGACAATCATCTGCAAAGCATGTTAGCTATAACAAGGTCTGGCATTTCACCTTTCGTTGCCATCTGGAAGGACGTCTGTTTCCCATCATGCATTAGGAGTTTAGCAGGAGTCCCGGTCATCCTAACAGCTGATTTCTGGTGAGTGCTGGAGATTAACCCAACAGAACACAATGTTCACTAATGCCACAAATATCTCTCCCATAAAATACAGGCAACAAGAAATGAATGGCAAGAGATAGTGGTGCAGTCAGCAAGCAGATACTAGGGGTACTTGAACTGACAAAGTTACATGCTTTACTGCTAAGGTATATGCCATTAAATACACCATTATATTATCATAAAGAACCAACAGATAAGAATTATGATAACTTTTTTGCTTGGTTCATGTAAAAAGAGCATTATAAACTGTTATTTTTCTTGTAAAGCAGGGGAGAGATTACATATACGGCGTAGGTTTCAGCGCAAATGCTGAAACCCATGCCGTGCGTAGATTCACCTCGCACATCGGGTGAATCATATATACAGCGCTGGCAGATCATTTTCTGCCATAAATCGGATTAACCAGCGAGGTACAGAAATGTGTGGAAATAGACATTTCTGGAGTTGCCAGTGACTTACGGCAGTTTATGAACTGCCAGCGCCTAAGTAAAAAACAAAAATATGTTTAATTGCCCGTAAAAGTCTAAGCCGCTTCCAAAAAATGAACAAGACACGTCAAAACCCATATATCTGCCATCCCCCACATAGCAACTACTAATAAAATGTATTAACCTCTAAACCACCATCCCCCCACAATGCCACACCATCTACCTATTTAAACTATTACCCCCTAATCTGCCAACCCCCACATTGCAAAGTACCGAATAAATGTATTAACCCCTTATCCGCCATCCCCCCATAACGTAAAGTACCTATCAACACTATTAACCCCTAACCATCATCCCCCCACAACGCAAAGTACCTATCAACAACACTATCAACCCCTAAACCGCCATACCCCACAACGCAAAGTACCTAATTACCCTATTAACCACTAATCTGCCAACCCCCCACAACGCAATCTACCTAATTAACCTATTAACCCCTAAACCGCCATCCCCCACAACACAAAGTATTAATCTAATCACTAAGCCCCCTAACCTAACACCCCCTAAATTAACCCCAATTACATAAAATAAAAAAAGTATATCTCCCTAAAAAATAAATATAAAATTACCAAAATAAAAAATCCTAACAACATTAAAATAAAAAATCCTAACATTACATAAAAACAAAACAAAATTAAATGAAAAAAATCTAGTATTTCAAAAAATAAAAAAATCTAAGATTACAGAGAAAAATAAACGAAATCATCCAAAATAAAAAAATGTAAACCTAATCTAATACCTTAATAAAAACAGAAAAGCCACCCCAAAATAAAAAACACCCCCGAATCTAACACTAAACTACCAATAGCCCTTAAAAGGGTCTTTTGTAGGGCATTGCCCTAATGAAATCAGCTCTTTTACATAAAAAGTTCAAATTAACCCCTAACAGTAAAACCCACCCAAAATAAAAAAGACCTAACTCTAAAACAATCTAATCTATCCATTGCCTCTAAAGGGGCATTTGTATGGGCATTGCCCTTAAAAGGGCAATCTGCTCTTTTGCTTCCCATTAAAAAATAAAAAAGCCCTAATCTAAAAAAAAAAAACCTCCAAAAAACAAACAAAAAATAACTAACACTAACCCCATGCTAACCATCTTCCATCTTCATCCCAGTGGTGCGGAGGCGGAACGGAGCAGGAACGGCGGCCGCGCAGATATCAGACTTGGAGTGTCCTCTTCCTGCAATCGTCCACCTCACACTGAAGATTGAATTCAAAGTACCCGTTTTATATTGGGGTACCTTGCATTCCTATTGGCTGAAAATTTCAAATCAGCCAATAGGATGAGAGCTACTTAAATCCTATTGGCGGTTCAAATCAGCATCACATGAAGAGGAACCTCCACGTCGGATGTCTACGTGGCTGCCGTTTCTTCTCTACTCTGACTCAGTGTCACCGGGATGAAGATGGAAGATGGTGCCGCCAGTGTTAGTTTTTTTGGGGTGTTTTTTTTAGATTAGGGCTTTTTTATTTTTTAATAGGCAGCAAAAGAGCTGATATCCCTTTTAAGGGCAATGCCCATACAAATGCTCCTTTAGGGGCAATGGGTAGATTAGATTATTTTAGAGATAGTCTTTTTTAATTTGGGGGGTTGGGTGTGTGTGGGGTTTTACTGTTAGGGGTTAATTTGCATTTTTTATGTAAAAGAGCTGATTTCTTTAGGGCAATGCCCTTACAAAAGGCCCTTTTATGGGCTATTGGTAGTTTAGTGTTAGATTAGGGGTGCTTTTATTTTGGGGTGGATTTTTTTTATAGGTGTATTAGATTAGGTTTAAATTTTCTTATTTTGGATCATTTCATTTTTTTCTGTAATCTTAGAATTTTTTTTGTAATATTAGATTTTTTATTTTAAATTAAAATTAGTGTTTTTTTACTTTAATGTAATGTTAGGACTTTTTTTTTTAATGTTAAGTTAGGATTTTTTTTATTTTGGTAATTTGTAATTTATTTTTTAGGTAGTCTTTTTTTATTTTATTTAATTGGGGTTAATTTAGGGAATGTTAGGTTAGGGGGCTTTGTGATTAGATTAATACTTTAATAGGTTAATTATGTAGATCGCGTTGTGGGGGTTGGCGGATTAGGGGTTAATAGTGTTTATAGGTGAATTGTGTTGTGAGGGTTGGTGGATTAGGGGTTAATAGTGTTAATAGATAGATTGCGTTGTTGTGGTTTCGTGGATTAGAGGTTAATAGTGTAATTAGATACTTTGCGATGTGGGGGTTTGCGGATTAGGGGTTAATAAGTGTTTGTTAATTCTTCCAGGGAGTTATGGTGCTCATATACTCAGCGCAAGGCTTGCTGCGCCTGCCTATGTGTGGCGAGGTGAATATGGAGTAAAATTCTCAATTTTCGCCGGGTAAGTCCTTGCGCTGAATATGTGATACCGACTTGCAACTAGGGATGGGTGAATGTTTCTAAACATTCAAAATTTAAAACAAATTTTTATACATTCGTTCATTTGAATCGAATTTCGAATGTTTACATAACTTACATATTGAAAATATTCGTTCTAATAATAGAATGGTTAGTTTTGTATTATATTCAATATTTAAATTCGATATCTATATTTGACATTCGATTTCGAAAACATAAATTATGCTTACCTGATAATTTCCTTTTCTTCTGATGCAAAGAATCCACAGCTGCATTCATTACTTTTGGGAAATAAGAACCTGGCCACCAGGTGGAGGCACAGACACCCCAGCCAAAGGCTTAAATACTCCTCCCACTCCCCTCATCCCCCAGTCATTCTGCCGAGGAACAAGGAACAGTAGAAGAAATAGGGTGAAAAGATGCCAGAAGAATGTAAGGACGCCACACATAAAATTACGGGTGGGGAGCTATGGACTCTTTCCATCAGAAGAAAAGGAAATTATCAGGTAAGCATAAGTTATGTTTTTCTTCTTAAATGGAACAAGTCCACAGCTGCATTCATTACTTTTGGGAAAACAATACCCAAGCTCTAGAGGACAATGAATGCCAAGACGGGAGGGTACAATATGCGGCCCATACTGAGAGCACCAGGTCTGAACCTCTACCCAATAAAAAAAATTCCCTCTTCGTCCGAAGCCAAGAAAAAAATTCAAAGGAAAAGCCCCAGTGACACTGACTTGCAGCTAGTCCAGAGCCAAACTAGAGACCGCAAAATGGACTTGACTGAGCCAACAGTCCACCAAGAGACACCGTTGCCTAACAGACGGTCCCCCACCACTCACCCCTCACAAATGAAGGGGAAACCAGCCGAAATCCCCAAGGGAAACAAGGCAAAGGAGGACCGAGGAAACCGAAAGATCCCTTAATACAAAAAACAGCACCTCCAAGAGTGGACCTAGCACACAGAGACCCAAATGAACCCAAACAGGGAAGGAGGCCATGCCTATACCAAACGAAACCTGGGATAATACCGGGCACGGAGACAGAAAAGACGTCTCCCCAACATCCTGCAAGCATGGAACGCAACTAAAGAAGCAAAGTCCTCCCAGCGCCTGACCATTGAATACCCACGTATTCGACCATGAAAAAGCATGTAATAGACCCAGGCGAAACCCCCAAGTTTGAGAACACAGAGTCCATAACAAGACACACAGGGGGAGCTTGCAAGGAAGAAGAAGAAGTAGCAGTCATCAAGAAAACAGACCGCACAAAACAGCACCATGCTCCAGGCAACCTAAGCCGCTGGACCTACTCACAAGTCCATAAAAAGGGGAACACAAAGCCTCCATCGAGGCCCCCCGTGAAGGAGAGTATACCCTCAGAACCCGAAGGAAGAGTAAACCCTCTCCTGTTAAAGGAGCAAGGAGAAAAGGAAAAATCATCTCCTAGCAGACTGAGCTATCAGGATAGACTCAACAAGCTCACACATTCAGATGATACTGCGACCCTTAGACCACTCAGGCATCCTGACCTGCAGACCCAGCTGGGCCAACCCAGCCACAGGGATCCAATACAAGGGAACAAAGAATCCCGAAACTGGTACAGGACCGAGTGTAAAGATGGCAGAGCCATCCCCCCAGAGTACAAGTACAACCCGACTCTGAAAACAGACAAGTAGCTCGCCAAACAGAGGCACAGCCAACCCGTTTGCCTGCAGAGCAGGAATCCACGGGTACACTGGCAAACTAACAGGGGAATGCAACCCTAAGGTGCACCAGAAATTGGAATCCAGTGCCAGCAGCTGGTATAAATGCACAACCCTTGAGGCGCAAGCCACACAGCTAACCCCTAGATGACATGGGTTACTCTGTTGTAAAGAGTAACTCTGAAAAATACTCTGAAAAAACAGGCCAACCCTGACCCGGTCAGGTAGATGGAGCAAGGACATAGCCCCCATTCCCACTACCGTGGAACACTACGACCAGCCCTGAGATCCAAAACAACCCAAAACTGGGACAGGAGCGAAGCCCTAGAAAGAGGAAGTCACAGGGAGAAAAGCAGGTCCGGGTACCTAATAGTTCAGACAACTATACCCTGGAACTAAACACCCCAACTAGCCAAAAAAACAGACAAAGGGAATGGAAGCATATCCAGAGCATCCGGACAGCGAAGAGAACTCGAAAGCCCCGACCAAAGGAAGGAACCACCCCTAGCTAAAGTCCAACTCTCCAAGGAGCAAGGCTAGAAGTCAAATGAAGGGACTTCACAAGGCCTCAGGACAACAGAAGGGATGCCTCAAAGTCCAAAAAACCCTACTAGAAGGGCTAGTCCCCACATCACCTCCACACAGGCAGAGGACACAGGAAGAGAAAGGTGCTAAGCCTTCCCAGCTAAACAAACCCCAAGCTAAATAAGTCCCTACAGGGATCAACCAGCATCCAGAACATAGATCCCCAAAAGGAGATCTAACTCACCTGGAGACAATGGAAGACCCAAAGGTCCCATAACTCAGTCAGACCGTACACGGCCAAAAGTAAGAGCTGCATCTAGATACACTAAAAACAGCTAACACGCACCCCCTTAAAGGGACAGTAAACCTTAAAAATGTTATATAATTCTGCACATAGTGCAGAATTATATAACATTATATTAGCCAAACATTATAAAACATAATTGTACCCTATTAAATTTTAAAAAGAAACGCTGTTTTACAGACCCGCTCTCTGCTCTCTGCTGAGCGGGTCTGTTATATTTACTCTAAGTGCACTAAGTGCAGCTCGCTCCTGCTGTCAGACAGAGCAGGAGCGAGCTGCACTTAGTCTTATGGTGTGGTCGGGCCGGGCTGTGACTATACAGCTGGCCCGATGCGCTGAGTAAATATAACAGACCCGCTCAGCAGAGAGCGGGTCTGTAAAACAGCTTTTCTTTTTAAAATTTAATAGGGTACAATTATGTTTTATAATGTTTGGCTAATATAATGTTATATAATTCTGCACTATGTGCAGAATTATATAACATTATTTTTAAAGTTTACTGACACTTTAAGGTTCCAAGAGCTTCATCAGGTTTCAAAATGCAAAACCTTCCGCATGCTGGAAAGCAATCCATACAAGCTGTTATATAAAACCCCAATAGGACCATCCAGAAGCCTTCCCCAACTTCCGAAATAACAAAGAGTATCGATCCCAGATGGTTCCCGAAGGAAACAAAAATAAATAAAAGACATCCCATTGGATACAAAATAAAATATAAGGCAACCTAAAGGTTAACGCCCAAAAGACACAGGCCTACCCGCAGGACCAGCCGAACGGAGCACTATCTTTCAAAAAACTGGGAAAGATCTCAAATAAATGACAAACAGGAGGTAACCTCACATGTCTAATGAGGTGCACCATTTGAATTATCAGACTGAAATTCCCCATATCTGTTAATGATAGGGTCATTCAATAACTGAAAAAGATGTCTGAGCAACACGCTAAGGTGCGCAATCCTGTAATGTAAGGCACAACACTCAGGAACAGTTACACCCGCGGGGAACTGTAGAGGCCCACCCCAAGGTGGAAGGCCCGGCACAATAGGGCACGAGCCCAATCTCAAATAAACGTCTGGACTCTGCAGACGGACCATCGCCAACATTATCTGGAAGCGAAAACATGCTGCAATCTCCGGGGGGGGGGGGGGGAACACGCCACCCCACATGGAGGAACAATAAACTGGGTTACCCCCATGTGTAGAAGTATGAATTGGTAGGGAACTCGCCTCTTGGAGAACGTGGCCCACAGAGGCAGATGGCTCAGCAGTTCCCTGATTCCCCGAGCCAGAGAAACCAGGCACTCTTATATGGCGTATGGAACAAAACTTGTTGACATGTGTCAACGAGGCCAATCCAGATTCGTCACCGGACACAGAATCTGAATCTGAAATCAAAATAGTCTCGTATCAGAATCCTCCATAACTGAATCTAAAATTAGCACAGTCTCAGCATCAGAATCCTCCATAACTGGATAGAGGAAATATCAATATGGACTAAAGTATTAAAACAAAAACGGCACCTGACACCCACAATGGCTGGGGCCCTCACCACCTCCTATGACTAGACCCGTGCGGACTAGAATATCTCCTTTGCCACACGGTCGGGAATGTAACGTAACCGCGCCCAACCAAAAGGCCTTGTCACTTCCAAAGGCTTCAACGTTCCAGCCACAAGTCCGTAAACATCACACATAAGCAGGTTTAATCACATAACAAACATGATTATAAACGCCCCTGTTCAATTAGCCCACTCAGGAGATATTAACCCTTGGTTCCAAGATACGAACAGAGACTCACTGAGACCCTTATGTCATATAGTTAGACCCGCAAGGTGTTGTAGACTCTCGGGAAAACATTCACATTACACTATATTGATGATAAAGTAAAATGAAACAATCTTACTGGAATCTACGCCATGGAACAGGAACACGGCCTTTCAAGTGTGACAAATAGTGGCATTGCCTCCGCCATGAACTACTACTTAAAACTCATGTCCCATGCCGATGTCATGGTATATACCCCTTTAAGATGAACTCTCCACCTACTCACAGTAATCTGTATAAAGGGAGGGGATCAAGCACTCAGTAATTGCTTGATTATTAGCACAAGTTGTGTGTGTGTGCTATAGCTCCTGCAACTCTGAAGATCATTCAACTGCCTTATCGGTTTTTCAAGCTTCTCAAGCGGACATTCTTTGGATACTTTACCTACACCAACCTACCAAATCTAAAGTTGTTTCATCTCAACAACCTCTATGCTTCATCACCTAAATTTACCCTGCTTTACAACAAAGTCACTGGACTTTTTGCAGCACATCACGCAGCAGCTTCCGAAGACGGTGACGTCACCCGCTGCCGACAGAGACGCCTCTCCTCCTTGCACTCAGCTGAGCTGTCTGCTCAACGCTGCATCTCAGAACACAAGCGGATACAGATCTAAAGACCCCCGCCACCGGTCAGGTTGTAACACCAAAATCGCAAGTATCTTATTGTTACTTATGTGTTCTAATTGAATTTTACCAACTTCTTAAGCTGAACTTTTGATACTTAAAGTCTATCTTGAGGATTACTAATCTCTGAAGGGTGTTATAATTTAAATCTACTTTTCCTTGCTGAACTGAATTACGCATAACATTGAGTCCTGTCGTTGCCTATCATAACAACATAACATTAACCCTTTGCTGTAAAGTTTGGGTTAATACTTTCTGTGCACATTTTGAATTGATTGCAAGAAATCATAAGTAAAGCTATCTGCTGTTCTTTTCCTCAGTCATACCATTTCATTCATTGGTATTGTCTTTTAAAGAACATCTACACATCCACAATTTATATAATAAGGTTGTATACAAAGTGCAATATTGTTATAGCCGAAGAGTACTACCCTCCATAAGAGACAAAAAAAAATAAAAAAAATTCTGACACTTCTCTTCCAACCTCCTGGGACTAAAGGCAAAGAATGACTGGGGATGAGGGGAGTGGGAGGAGTATTTAAGCCTTTGGCTGGGGTGTCTTTGCCTCCTCCTGGTGGCCAGATTCTTATTTCCTAAAAGTAATGAATGAAGCTGTGGACTCTTTCCATTTAAGAAGAAAATGTAATATTCAAATTCGATTCCAATATATCAAATTTGATTTTGTTATGTAATATTCAAATTCAATTTTAATTTCGAAATAGTATTTCTAAGTTGCAATTTTCTTTTGTAATGTAATATTCAAATTCAAATTAGTTTTTATAATTCAGTTATCTTATAAATATTAGAATTATTTAATATTCAAATTTAATTATTCAAATCAACTTATTCCCTCCCATATTTAAATGTTATAGTTGTAGTTGATAAAATTTCATTTGACAGGTTTAGTTTTGGAGAAAAGGGACGTACTGGTTTGGTGGTCGTGTTGGAATATTTTGATACTGATTTTTTTCTATATACTACTATTATCTATCTATTTGCTCCTGTGGCATCTTTTATTTTTTATTTTTGTGTGGACACAACTGTGGAGGGTGGACTGCACACCATGAGAGGATGCATTTTTTATCTTCCTGTTCAATCAATTTCATATATTTTTGGAGAGGTAATATGCAGTCTATTTTTTTTTTTATAGGTAAAAATTCAGGTGATGATAGTGATAAGTGCCTACCTGCTTTTACTTATATGTATTAATATAGTTGTTTTTTTTCTAAGAATTTAATTTGAAAAGATATTCATCTTTATATTCATTGTAATTTTTTAAGTCTTTTCTACATTAGTGTTTTTTAACCAGAAGTGGCCCTAACAGGCCATATTTTTGTGATGACACTGAACCCACATTTTTTCTTTAGTGATTCAGATAGAGCATGACATTTTAAGCAACTTACTAATTTACTCCTGTGACGACCAGGGTTATCCAACCCTGCGCCAGTCACTTATATGGCACAGAAAGGGTTATCAGACCCCTTCTACTGTCACTAATATATCACAATCTAGCCATACCAGGCAAGCTTGTGATTTAGTTCAGTGGGTGCAAGGGTTAACAACACTCTCTAGTCTGTACTAGACTTAAAAGAAATGCCCAAAACTCCCCTTTAATGCCACCCACACTAAAATAACTACAATATCTAAGCTGCCACCACTTATAATTTATTAAAGGGAAAATCTTAAGAAAAAAACCCAGACTTACACATTAACTTTCAGAATACAATTTACAAAATAACCTAAAATATACAGTTCTAATACTCCAGTCCTTTCAGTAACGTGGTTCAATTATTAGACAAAGGCCAACACTTAATAAAGGAATTATTTATTATGCCAAAAAATATTATGCACAATGCATTATTAATAAAAAGTTGTTACAAATAAAATTACACACAGCAGTTTTTAAAATAAAAAAGGAGAAAAGCAGATTTAATACTTTACTAGTCTTTGGAATCTGTTACCAGAGAGATGGCAGGAAGCAATCCATTATAATTTCTGCTAGGTAAATCTATTTTCATATATACTGACTGGCAATTTCTTAGTTTCATTGGGAGAATCAATCTGATACCAAGTATGACAGGGTTGTCATATTTCCCTTCATTTAATGTTATGACAGGTTTTTAAACACATATCTTCATTAGACCAATGTCCTTTTATTGACCTCATCAGGATATGGGGAAGAAGCACTGTTTTGTATCATGCCATTTCCTGACAGTTTGAGCCATGAAGGTCCCTTCTGTGTATACTACAAAGTATTTATGAGGCTCCTGGCACTTCAAAGAAAACACAAACAAACACAGGACACAATTCTTCTTGAAAAACAAATCTTTTTTAGCTCACAGGCTAAATCATGAGGTATTCGCGACAACTCCTATTATCAAATTTTCTTAATTCTCTTGCTATCTTTATTCGAAATGCAAGAATTTAAGTTTAGATGCCGGCCCATTTTTGGTGAACAACCTGGGTTGTTCTTGCTGATTGGTGGATAAATTAATCCACCAATAAAAAAGTGCTGTCCAGAGGTCTGAACCAAAAAAAGCTTAGATGCCTTCTTTTTCAAATAAAGATAGCAAGAGAACAAATAAAATTGATAATAGGAGTAAATTAGAAAGTTGCTTAAAATTGCATGCTCTGTCTGAATCACGAAAAAAATTTTTTTTGGGTTCAGTGTCCCTTTAACTAGAGCACTGGTAAAATAATCAGTACCTATAGTGAGAGCCAGGTTAGTTGTGCTCCTGTTAAGACGTTCTAAAAATATTGCCTACTAGCCTAGGTTTACTTGAGGACTGTGGTTTAGAAGTACTGATGTTCATCATAGAGATGTTGTACATGTAATGTAGTATGGGTTTTCTTTTACTCTGCTAGTCCTGCCTTGTATCTGGGTACTATTGAATGGGCATTGGCAGCCAGTGATGCTGACTGACTAGGGTCTAATTTATATTTGTAGACTAGATTTTTTTTTAGATTTGTGAAGTATGATGTGTTAAAAAGATACATTTTGATACATTTCGAATATTCGATTTCAATCGAATGTTTTAAAATGTTTTATTCGAGTCATATTCAAAATAATGCAATCCATTTTGATTTCGAATGTTCATAAAAAATCATATATATACATTCGAATTTGTGTATATTCAATCTTTTATGTACAATCTTTTATGTACAATCGAAATCGAAAGTGACATTCAAAATCGAAAGTGACATTCGAAAACTGTAAATAACATTAGAAAATAGAATTTTTAAGAATATTCGTTCTTATCAACATTCAAATTTGTAATTCGAATTTCGGTAATAACATTCATTCTAACATTCGAATTTGAAAATTTACACATTCGCCATTCCCTACTTGCAACGGTTCTATGTTAGTTTATGGGAGTAAAAACAGTGGCCGACGGGTATAATATACGTGCCGCATTTATATGCGGCGCTGTATATGTGATCAATACATCCGTCTAAAAATAGCCGACACCGACTTTTGCAGGCGACGCTGCATATGTGATCGAGCCTCAGATGTCTCTGTACTGCTAAAACCCTTTTTATGCTTGTGAGGTGTGTCACTGTCCACCAATAGCTGTGTGAGTTTTGCTTTTATCATCTACTTTTTATCTTATTTTCTGATAGTTTCAAAATCAGAAACAGTTTTAACATAGATTTTGTCCTTGCAAAAATATTTTTTGGCATGTTTAAATATTGTAATGCATATGCATGATAAAAATGCTTCCAGTTGAATGCCCCTTTAACCCTAATATTTAATAAATTAAGTGAAGATAAAATAATCCAGTGCAAATTATCTAGTGTAGAAATACTCAAATAATACAGGATACTGTAACAAGATGAAATATTTATACAATTACGTTTTATAGGTGCAGGCAACCTGTAAATTCAATTAAAACCCATATTTCAAAGCCCATTTTTTTATTATGTAGGGATATCATCACAATTTTAAAGACACTGTCCTCTAAAAACTTCTAGTATTATGAAATAGTAGTATTTAAATATACTGAGATAAATCTTAAAGCTCTATTAACCCCTTAGTGACCACAGCACTTTTCCATTTTCTGTCCGTTTGGGACCAAGGCTATTTTTACATTTTTGCAGTGTTTGTGTTTAGCTGTAATTTTCCTCTTACTCATTTACATTATTTTCAACATATCTTATAATTTACTATAAAAGTTTTTATAAAATATCATGAAAAAATGGAAAAAAAACACACTTTTTCTAACTTTGACCTCCAAAATCTGTTACACATCTACAATCACCAAAAAACACCCATGCTAAATAGTTTCTAAATTTTGTCCTGAGTTTAGAAATACCCAATGTTTACATGTTCTTTGCTTTTTTTGCAAGTTATAGGGCAATAAATTCAAGTAGCACTTTGCTATTTAAAAATCCCTTTTTTTCAAAATTAGCGCTAGTTACATTGGAACACTGATATCTGTCAGGACTTCCTGAATATCCCTTGACATGTATATATATATATATATTTTTTAGTAGACAACCCAAAGTATTGATCTAGGCCCATTTTGGTATATTTCATGCCACCATTTCACGGCCAAATGCGATCAAATAAAAAAAATTGTTCACTTTTTCACAAACGTTAGGTTTCTAACTAAAATTATTTACAAACAACTTGTGCAATTATGGCACAAATGGTTGTAAATGCTTCTCTGGGATCCCCTTTGTTTAGAAATAGCAGACATATATGGCTTTGGCATTGCTTTTTGGTAATTAGAAGGCCACTAAATGCTGCTGCGCACCACACTTGTATTATGCCCAGCAGTGAAGGGGTTAGTTAGGTAGCTTGTAGGGAGCATGTAGGGTTAATTTTAGCTTTAGTGTAGTGTAGTAGACAACCCAAAGTATTGATCTAGGCCCATATTGATATATTTCATGCCACCATTTCACCGCCAAATTCGATCAAATAAACAAAATCGTTAACTTTTTCACTAACTTTGGGTTTCTCACTGAAATTATTTACAAACAGCTTGTGCAATTATTGTATAAATGGTTGTAAATGCTTCTCTGGGATCCCCTTTGTTCAGAAATAGCAGACATATATGGCTTTGGCGTTGCTTTTTGGTAATTAGAAGGCCGCTAAATGCCGCTGCGCACCACACTTGTAATATGCCCAGCAGTGACGGGGTTAATTAGGTAGCTTGTAAGGAGCTTGAAGGGTTAATTTTAGCTTTAGTGTAGAGATCAGCCTCCCACCTGACACATCCCACCCCATGATCCCTCTCAAACAGCTCTCTTCCCTCCCCCACCCCACAATTGTCCCCGCCATCTTAAGTACTGGCAGAAAGTCTGCCAGTACTAAAATAAAAGCCTTTTTTTCATTTTTTCTTTCATTTAAAAAAAAATAAATATATATTTATATATATTTTGCTGTGTATAATGTCTCCTTAGCCCCCAACCTCATTGATCCCCCCCCAAAGAGCTCTCTAACCCTCCCCCCACTAACTATTCCCCACCATTTTGGATACTGGCAGCTGTCTGCCAGTACCCACTTTGCACTTAAATGTGTTTTTTTTTCTGTAGTGTAGCTGCTCCCCCTGCATACCCTACCCCCTCCCCCTCCTATATCTATTTTTAGAAACAATTTCCACCCTCCTCTCCCACCCACCACTTTGTCCCACCACTTTAAACTTACAAAGCCGGATCGCACGCACCAGGCAATCGTTTCTGACTGCTGGCCAGAAGATTGCCAGCAATGGGCCGCCCACCCGCCTCCCTGTAGCTGCTCCCACCCAACAACGATCGGCACCATCGATGGCCGATGCGGAGAGGGCCACAGAGTGGCCCTCTCTGCATCGGTGTGCCAAAAAAGGTATTGCAGTGATGCCTCAATATTGAGGCATCACTGCAATACCTTAGAAGCTGCTGGAAGCGATCAGGATCGCTTCCAGAGCTTCAAACCACAGAGGACGTGCCTTGGTCGCTAAGTGACCTCCTAATGAGGACGTGCCTGGCACGTCCTTGGTTGTTAAGTGGTTAAACTCAATTTTTTTCTTTCATGATTCAGATAAAGCATGTGATTTTGAACAACTTTCCAATGTACTTGTACTAGTATCAATGTTTCTTTGTTCTTTTTGTATCTTTTGTTGAAAAGTGGGGGCATGTGATTAGGAGCTTGCCCCTTTCTGGAGCACTATATGGCAGCAGATTAACCAGTTTAAATTGAAATTGTAACCAATACAGCACTGCCAGTTGTGCATTTTCTGCTAATGCATAATGCCCCTTTAACCCCCTTTGTTGCTATCAGAATGCGAAAAAAAAGCAGACGCTTGCGGTATTCTGCTCTTTTCTGAACCAGATTCCTTCTTGTGAAAGTCCAACACACTAAGATCTGTTGAAATGCAGATCTTAGTTTGTTACTATTCAAAAGAAGAAACGCCACGAGTAGCCTGCTTCCGTATTCGGATGCTAACTAAGCACATACTTATTGGCACTTTCTATTAATGCAGGTTGGTACTTCCTGCCAGACATCACTTACTGATTGGTACTTCCTGCCAGACATCACTTACTGATTGGTACATCCAGCCAGACATCACTGATTGGTACATCCTGCCAGACATCACTTACTGATTGGTATATCCAGCCAGACATCACTTACTGATTGGTACTTCCTGCCAGACATCACTTACTGATTGGTACATCCAGCCAGACATCACTTACTGATAGGTACTTCCTGCCAGGAATCACTTACTGATTGGTACATCCAGCCAGACATCACTTACTGATTGGTACATCCAGCCAGACATCACTTACTGATAGGTACTTCCTGCCAGACATCACTTACTGATTGGTACTTCCTGCCAGACATCACTTACTGATTGGTAGATCCAGCCAGACATCACTTACTGATAGGTACTTCCTGCCAGACATCACTTACTGATAGGTACTTCCTGCCAGGAATCACTTACTGATTGGTACATCCAGCCAGACATCACTTACTGATTGGTACATCCAGCCAGACATCACTTACTGATAGGTACTACCTGCCAGACATCACTTACTGATTGGTACTTTCAGCCAGACATTACTTACTGATTGGTACTTTTAGTCAGACATCACTTACTGATAGGTACTTCCTGCCAGACATCACTTACTGATAGGTACTTCCTGCCAGGAATCACTTACTGATTGGTACATCCAGCCAGACATCACTTACTGATTGGTACATCCAGCCAGACATCACTTACTGATAGGTACTACCTGCCAGACATCACTTACTGATTGGTACTTTCAGCCAGACATTACTTACTGATTGGTACTTTTAGTCAGACATCACTTACTTATAGGTACTTCCTGCCAGACATCACTTACTGATAGGTAATTCCAGCCAGACATCACTTTTTTTTTATCTTGTATTTGTACACCAACAGTAAAAGAATACAAAGAAAAAAAAGGAAACATTTTGTTTCTCCCATTAACCATGCAGGGTGTTTTGGGGATCCAAAGAGAGTCTCCCAAAAACTGTGGTGCAGACTATGGATTTTTAAGTATAAACTTACATAAAAAGAATACAACTCAGTCATTTTCACATTTGTATATAAAGACTGATATATATCGGTCAATTGTCTTATTAAGCATCCAATTAATAATAATTTGATCAAGAGAGGTGAAGCTATAAATAAAACAATAATTTTTTCTTCTTTTTCCTTGTAAGGAAGGTGGTTTAAACCTACATCAAATGAAATAACTAAAACTAGCAAAAGCAGAAGAAAAAAATAAAATAAAAAATAAATAAATAAATAAATATCTATATATAAAATAACCTCTGAAGGGGACTAGATAGAAGGGTGCCCTATCGTCCCTGTAACCCCCTCCAATTTAACATTCTGGCAATATCATTGATTTATGTGAAATTCTCCTCTGAGAATGACTTCCTGTAGATAAATTGTGTTTATAAATGGACTAATTATTTATTTTTGTACCTCTGGAGATTGCGATCTTATGTAATCCCCCCATTTTACAAAAAACGTAGGGACCTCCGTCTGACTTTTATAGCTGGCATCAAATTGTTTTATTATCATTTTGTTTTTGACTAGTTCTAGTAGTTTTTTGAAACTTGGCGATTTCTGTGACTTCCAACTGGAGAAGATTACATTTGGCCACACAATATAATGAAGGTAATAAACTTTGCCTTAATAAGTCCTCTCTCATTAGTTTTTAAAAAGATAATATGTAACATGTTAATCTCAATCTTAAAACTCAATTGGCTAGATTTAGAGTTTTGTCGGTAAAGACCAGCGTAGCTAACGCTGCTTTTTTTCCCAGCGCACCCTTAAGACAACGCTGGTATTCAGAAAAGGGAGCGTTGAGCCTAATTTAGCTCCACTTCAACCCTCAATACCAGCGTTGCCTACGGTAGCGGTAAGATAGAAAAACGTGCTCGTGCATGATATCACCATAGGAAACAATGGGGCAGTTTGGGCTGAAAAAGAAAAACACCTGCAAAAAAGCAGCGTTCAGCTCCTAACGCAGCCCCATTGTTTCCTGTGGGGAAACACTCTCTAAGTCTACACCTAACACCCTAACATGAACCCCGAGTCTAAACACCCCTAACCTTACACTTATTAACCCCTAATCTGCCGCCCCCGCTATCGCTGACACCTGCCTTATATTATTAACCCCTAATCTGCCGCTCCGGACACTGCCGCAACCTACATTATCCCTATGAACCCCTAATATGCTGCCCCTAACCTTGCCGACCCCTATATTATATTTATTAACCCCTAATCTGCCCCCCAACATCGCCGCTACCTTACCTACACTTATTAACCCCTAATCTGCCGACCAGACCTCGCCGCCACTATAATAAATGTATTAACCCCTAAACTGCCACACTCCCGCCTCGCAAACACTAGAATAAATAGTATTCACCCCTAATCTGCCCTCCCTAACATCGCCGCCACCTACCTACAATTATTAACCCCTAATCTCCCGCCGCTACTATAATAAAGTTATTAACCCCTAAACCTAACCCTAACTCTAACACCGCCCTAACATAAATATAATTTAAATGAAACAAAATAATATTCCTAAAATTAACTAAATTAATCCTATTTAAAACTAAATACTTACCTATCAAATAAACCCTAATATAGCTACAATATAACTAATAATTACATTGTAGCTATTTTAGGGTTTATATTTATTTTACAGGCAACTTTGTATTTATTTTAACTAGGTACAATAGCTATTAAATAGTTAATAACTATTTAATAGCTACCTAGTTAAAATAATAACAAAATTACCTGTAAAATAAATCCTAACCTAAGTTACAAATACACCTAACACTACACTATCATTAAATTAAATAAAGTACCTACAATTAGATAAATTAAAATACAATAAAATAAACTATTCTATAATACAAAAACAAACAAACACTAAATTACAAAAAATAAAAAAGAATTTCAAGAAGTTTAAACTAATTACACCTAATCTAAGCCCCCTAATAAAATAAAAAATCCCCCCAAAATAAAAAAATGCCCTACCCTATTTTAAACTACCAAAGTAATCAGCTCTATTACCAGCCCTTAAAAGGGCTTTTTACAGGGCATTGCCCCAAAGTAATCAGCTCTTTTACCTGAAAATAAAAATACAATACCCCCCAACATTACAACCCACCACCCACATACTCCTACTCTAACCCACCCAAACCCCCCTTAAAAAAACCTATCGCTAACCCCCTGAAGATTTCCCTACCTTGAGTCGTTTCACCCAGCCGAGCCAAATTCTTCATCCAAGGTGCGCAGAAGAGGTCCTCCATCCGGTAGAAGTGTTCATCCAGGCGGCGTCTTCAATCTTCATCCATCCGGAGCGGAGCCATCTTCAAAGGAGCCGACACGAAGCCATCCTCTTCAACCGACGACTTCCCGACGAATGAAGGTTCCTTTAAGAGACGTCATCCAAGATGGTGTCCCTTCAATTTCCGATTGGCTGATAGAATTCTATCAGCCAATCGGAATTAAGGTAGAAAAAATCTGATTGGCTGATGCAATCAGCCAATCAGATTAAAGTTCAATCCGATTGGCTGATCCAATCAGCCAATCGTATTGAACTCGCATTCTATTGGCTGTTCCGATCAGCCAATAGAATGTGAGTTCAATACGATTGGCTGATTGGAACAGCCAATCAGATAGAACTTCAATCTGATTGGCTGATTGCATCAGCCAATCGGATTTTTTCTACCTTAATTCCGATTGGCTGATAGAATTCTATCAGCCAATCGGAATTGAAGGGACGCCATCTTGGATGACGTCCCTTAAAGGAACCTTCATTCGTTGGGAAGTCGTCGGTTGAAGAGGATGGCTCCGTGTCGGCTCCTTTGAAGATGGCTCCGCTCCGGATGGATGAAGATTGAAGACGCCGCCTGGATGAACACTTCTACTGGATGGAGGACCTCTTCTTGCCCCGCTTGGATGAAGACTTCTACCGGATCAAGGACCTCCTCTGCGCACCTTGGATGAAGAATTCGGCTTGGCTGGGTGAAGACAACTCAAGGTATGGAGATCTTCAGGGGGTTAGCGATAGATTTTTTTAAGGGGGGTTTGGGTTGGTTAGAGTAGGGGTATGTGGGTGGTGGGTTGTAATGTTGGGGGGTATTGCATTTTTATTTTAAGGTAAAAGAGCTGATTACTTTGGGGCAAAAAGCCCTTTTAAGGGCTGGTAATAGAGCTGATTACTTTGGTAGTTTAGAATAGGGTAGGGCATTTTTTTATTTCGGGGGGATTTTTTATTTTATTAGGGGGCTTAGATTAGGTGTAATTACTGGTGTAATTACTGTAGTTTAAACTTCTTGTAATTCTTTTTTATTTTTTGTAATTTAGTGGGGGGGGGTTGTATTATCGAATAGTTTATTTTATTGTATTTTAATTTAGCTAATTGTAGGTAATTTATTTAATTAATTTAATGATAGTGTAGTGTTAGGTGTTAGGTGTATTTGTAACTTAGGTTAGGATTTATTTTACAGGTAATTTTGTAATTATTTAACTAGGTAGCTATTAAATAGTTCTTAACTATTTAATAGCTATTGTACCTAGTTAAAATAAATACAAAGTTGCCTGTAAAATAAATATAAATCCTAAAATAGCTACAATGTAATTATTAGTTATATTGTAGCTATATTAGGGTTTATTTGATAGGTAAGTATTTAGTTTTAAATAGGATTAATTTAGTTAATTTTAGGAATATTATTTCGTATCATTTAAATTATATTTATGTTAGGGGGGTGTTATGGTTAGGGTTAGAGTTAGGTTTAGGGGTTAATAACTTTATTATAGTAGCGGCGATTAGGGGTTAATAATTGTAGGTAGCTGGCGGCGATGTTAGGGAGGGCAGATTAGGGGTTACAATTATTTATTCTAGTGTTTGCAAGGCGGGAGTGCGGCGGTTTAGTGGTTAATACATTTATTATAGTGGCGGCGAGGTCCGGTCGGCAGATTAGGGGTTAATAATTGTAGTTAGGTAGCGGCAACGTTGGGGGGCAGATTAGGGGTTAATAAATATAATATAGGGGTCGGCGATGTTAGGGGCAGCAGATTAGGGGTTCATAGCTATAATGTAGGTGGCGGCGGTGTCCGGTCAGCAGATTAGGGGTTAAAAAAATTTATTAGAGTGGCGGCGATGTGGGGGGGCCTTGGTTTAGGGGTACATAGGTAGTATATGCGTGTTAGTGTACTTTGTAGCACAGTAGTTAAGAGCTTTATATTCCGGCGTTAGCCCATAAAGCTCTTCGACAACATCCATAGACAACTGCCGCTCCAGTCCGTTGCTGGCTGTAGACGCCACCGGAAGTCACAGGGGGAATGTAATTGGTGTGAAGCCACAGGGGGTGCAAGCCGAAAATGCGGCCGGTTCCGCCGCAATAATAGCAAAGGAAAAAAATGTGAACGGCTGCACTAGCGGTTGTAGTATAAAAATTGAAAATTTATTAATTCAGTTTAAAAACAAGGTACAAGCAGGCTAGGCAGACAGAACATCCTAACATGTTTCGTGCCCGACACGACACTTAATCATAGGACAGGTGTTCAAGGTATGGCCCCTTCCTTTTAAAGGGGCCATATCCAATAGTATGCTAAGTACAATTTAAAAAGACAGTACTTGGGAAACCTATGCACTAAAGGGGAAACACGGGGAGACAAATATTGGGGCCAAATGTGGAAGTGAAAAAGGACATCATATGAATCACCCCATAATGTAATGCAAAAATTGATAAGTAAATACATAAATGAATTGCCTTAAATAATGCTAGTATATTATATCTAACTAAAGTTCTTTTAAAGCAACATCAATAGTAATGATGTAATAGAGTAAATGCCCAATAAAGCTTGCTATAATATGTGTATTAACTATGGTGCTTTAAGTATATGCATTTGGATATACATTTTGTATATAATAAATTACAAGCCTGTTATTATCTATAATATGGATACAAGAGTATACAGATATATATAACAGTACCTCCTTGATGGTACCCCAAAACATTAAACATGACGGTACCATTCATTTAAAGTAAGTATTGTATGCTCCTAACATGAAACATTGTATATCAAAAAAAGATAAGACCAAAACAGAAACAGAAATGTGAAAAAGTCACTTATTCAAAGTAATAAGACATATCCCACTCTCTATTTAAACCTGAGGGGGTTACAGTTTTGAGTTTGTGTATCCAGTATAACTCACGTTTCTGCAATAATTTACATTTATTCCCCCCTCTAATTGGAGCTTCTATTTTGTCTATCACCATAACAGTTAACAGTGCCTCATGGGTGAAGTGTATTTGATTAAAGTGTCTCGCCACAGCGGAATCCTTGTTATAATTCTTGGTGTCATTAATGTGTTCCCTGACCCTAGATCTAAGTTCCCTCGTCGTTTGTCCGACGTATTGAAGGGAGAACAGATTACATTCTAGTAGGTAAACAGTGAATTCACTTCTGCAGTTGGCATAAAAGTTGACCAAGAAGTTTTCCCTGGTTACAGAGCTGGAGAAGCTGTTACTTTGTTTGATGACACCACAAGTAATGCAAAACCTTGCTCCACACTTGAAAGTGCCTTTTTTCTTTAACCAATTGGCTGCTTGTTTTCTATTACTAGTAACCATACTAGGAGCTAGTTTGGTAGCTAAGGTAGGGGGCTTTTTAGAGACAAATTTGCAAGACTCAGAGATATTACACAGAAGTTCATCACTATTCAAAATGTGGAGATTGTTTCTTAAAATCTTACAGATATCATTAAATTGTTTAGAATATTCTGTAGAAAATACCACAGAGTCTCTGTTAAATTTGCTCTTCTCTTTTTTATAACCAATAACATCCGATTGTTTTTTATCTCTGATATTATCAAATGATTTCTGTAGCTCTTTTTCTGAATAACCCCTCATTTTGAGCCTATTGGTAAGATCCACTGACTGTGTATGAAAGTTACTATCGGAGTTGGTATTCCTCCTCATGCGAATATATTGAGCTCTCGGAATGGAGCGAATAAGATGGGGTGGATGACATGACTTAGCATAGAGTATAGTATTCCCTGCTGTGGGCTTACGGAAAGTATCAGTGAGTATGATACCACTATCAGCATCTCCTGTTAGTGTTAGATCCAAGAAGCAAATTTTATATGGATCTATTTGTCCCGTGAATCTAAGATTCAACTGATTATCATTAAGATAGTGTAAAAAATTATTGAAATCTAGTGGGTCTTGTACTATAAAGATCAAGTCATCGATAAATCTCATGTATTTAATTATTGAGTCTGCGAAAGGATTCAGGGTAGTGTAAAGGTACATGTCCTCCCACCATGCAACAAATAAGTTGGCAAACGAGGGGGCAAACTTGGCCCCCATCGCCGTGCCACATACTTGTAAGAAATAAATGCCATTAAACATGAAAAAATTATGCTTCAATAAAAACTCCACAGTTTCACAGAAAAAAATAATAAATTCAACGGAATATTGTGTCCTGGAGGTTAAGACATATTGTAATGCCCTTATCCCCAAGGCATGAGGTATGCTTGAGTATAATGCTGTAGCATCAACAACTATCCAGCTAAAACCTTTGCACCACCTAGTATTTTCGAGACAGCTGATGAGGTGTGTTGAATCCCTCAAATAGCTATTCAAGTCCTGAACAAGAGGCTGCAAGATTGAGTCCACCCATTCAGACAGTGGCTCAAACATTGAGCCAATGCCTGAAATGATGGGTCTCCCCGGGGGACGTTGGATGTCTTTATGTGTTTTAGGCACATGATGAAATATAGGAGTGATAGGGTGTGTGGGAATCAATGACTCTGCTTGTTCCTCTGAAAAAATATTTAAAGCTATACCTTGTTCAATTAAATGGCGTAGCTTAGATTTGAACACAGTAGTGGGATTACTCTCTAATCTTCTGTACGTATTGGCGTCAGCCAATTGGCGTTGAGCGGGAGGACATGTACCTTTACACTACCCTGAATCCTTTCGCAGACTCAATAATTAAATACATGAGATTTATCGATGACTTGATCTTTATAGTACAAGACCCACTAGATTTCAATAATTTTTTACACTATCTTAATGATAATCAGTTGAATCTTAGATTCACGGGACAAATAGATCCATATAAAATTTGCTTCTTGGATCTAACACTAACAGGAGATGCTGATAGTGGTATCATACTCACTGATACTTTCCGTAAGCCCACAGCAGGGAATACTATACTCCATGCTAAGTCATGTCATCCACCCCATCTTATTCGCTCCATTCCGAGAGCTCAATATATTCGCATGAGGAGGAATACCAACTCCGATAGTAACTTTCATACACAGTCAGTGGATCTTACCAATAGGCTCAAAATGAGGGGTTATTCAGAAAAAGAGCTACAGAAATCATTTGATAATATCAGAGATAAAAAACAATCGGATGTTATTGGTTATAAAAAAGAGAAGAGCAAATTTAACAGAGACTCTGTGGTATTTTCTACAGAATATTCTAAACAATTTAATGATATCTGTAAGATTTTAAGAAACAATCTCCACATTTTGAATAGTGATGAACTTCTGTGTAATATCTCTGAGTCTTGCAAATTTGTCTCTAAAAAGCCCCCTACCTTAGCTACCAAACTAGCTCCTAGTATGGTTACTAGTAATAGAAAACAAGCAGCCAATTGGTTAAAGAAAAAAGGCACTTTCAAGTGTGGAGCAAGGTTTTGCATTACTTGTGGTGTCATCAAACAAAGTAACAGCTTCTCCAGCTCTGTAACCAGGGAAAACTTCTTGGTCAACTTTTATGCCAACTGCAGAAGTGAATTCACTGTTTACCTACTAGAATGTAATCTGTTCTCCCTTCAATACGTCGGACAAACGACGAGGGAACTTAGATCTAGGGTCAGGGAACACATTAATGACACCAAGAATTATAACAAGGATTCCGCTGTGGCGAGACACTTTAATCAAATACACTTCACCCATGAGGCACTGTTAACTGTTATGGTGATAGACAAAATAGAAGCTCCAATTAGAGGGGGGAATAAATGTAAATTATTGCAGAAACGTGAGTTATACTGGATACACAAACTCAAAACTGTAACCCCCTCAGGTTTAAATAGAGAGTGGGATATGTCTTATTACTTTGAATAAGTGACTTTTTCACATTTCTGTTTCTGTTTTGGTCTTATCTTTTTTTGATATACAATGTTTCATGTTAGGAGCATACAATACTTACTTTAAATGAATGGTACCGTCATGTTTAATGTTTTGGGGTACCATCAAGGAGGTACTGTTATATATATCTGTATACTCTTGTATCCATATTATAGATAATAACAGGCTTGTAATTTATTATATACAAAATGTATATCCAAATGCATATACTTAAAGCACCATAGTTAATACACATATTATAGCAAGCTTTATTGGGCATTTACTCTATTACATCATTACTATTGATGTTGCTTTAAAAGAACTTTAGTTAGATATAATATACTAGCATTATTTAAGGCAATTCATTTATGTATTTACTTATCAATTTTTGCATTACATTATGGGGTGATTCATATGATGTCCTTTTTCACTTCCACATTTGGCCCCAATATTTGTCTCCCCGTGTTTCCCCTTTAGTGCATAGGTTTCCCAAGTACTGTCTTTTTAAATTGTACTTAGCATACTATTGGATATGGCCCCTTTAAAAGGAAGGGGCCATACCTTGAACACCTGTCCTATGATTAAGTGCCGTGTCGGGCACGAAACATGTTAGGATGTTCTGTCTGCCTAGCCTGCTTGTACCTTGTTTTTAAACTGAATTAATAAATTTTCAATTTTTATACTACAACCGCTAGTGCAGCCGTTCACATTTTTTTTCCTTTCCCATAAAGCTCTTAACTACTGACTTTTTTTGGCGGCAGGCGTCTTGTCGGTAGAGGGTCTACCGCTCACTTCTTCCAAGACTCCAAATACCGGCGTTAGGCAGATCCCATTGAAAAGATAGGATACGCAATTGGCGTAAGGGGATCTGCGGTAGCCTGGAGTCGCGGTGAGGAAGTGAGCGTTAGACCCTTTCCTGGCTGACTCTAAATACCAGCGGGCGGCCAAAAGCAGCGTTAGGACCCCTTAACGCTGCTTTTGACGGCTAACGCAGAACTCTAAATCTAGGTGTATATTTTGGAGATCCAGTGTGAGATCATAGCCCAAATTTTTTAAATTTTTGGACATCACTTACTGATAGGTACTTTTTGCCAGACATCACTTACGGATAGGTACTTCCAGCCAGACATCACTTACTGATAGGTACTTCCTGCTAGAAATCACTTACTAATAGGTAACTTTCTGCCAGACATCACTTACTGATAGGTACTTCCTGCTAGAAATCACTTACTAATAGGTAACTTCCTGCCAGACATCACTTACTGATTGGTACTTCCAGGCAGACATCACTTACTGATTGGTACTTCCTGCCAGACATCACTTACTGATTGGTACTTCCTGCCAGACATCACTTTTCTCTTGTAAGGTGTATCCAGTCCACGGATCATCCATTACTTGTGGGATATTCTCATTCCCAACAGGAAGTTGCAAGAGGACACCCACAGCAGAGCTGTAATATAGCTCCTCCCCTAACTGTCATAGCCAGTCATTCTCTTGCAACTCTCAACAAGCTAGGATGTTGTAGGAGAGAGTGGTTAAATATAGTTAGTTTATTTTCTTCAATCAAAAGTTTGTTATTTTTAAATAGTACCGGAGTTGTGCTATTTTATCTCAGGCAGTAAATAGAAGAAGAATCTGCCTGAGGTTTCTATGATCTTAGCAGGTTGTAACTAAGATCCATTGCTATTCTCACATATATCTGAGGGGATTACACAGATGAGGTAACTTCAGCGAGAGAATTGCGTGCAGTTTATTCTGCTATCAGGTATGTGCAGTTATAATTTTTTCTAGAGATGGAAAACACTAGAAAATGCTGCTGATACCGGATTAATGTAAGTTAAGCCTGAATACAGTGATTTAATAACGACTGGTATCATGCTTACTCCCAGGGGTAATACCCTTATGATACCCTTATGATATTGCAATATAAACGTTTGCTGCCATGTTTAAGGGAGATTTCACCTTTCACAATTATCTGCAAACCAGATAAAGAGTGAGGCATTCTTACACTGTGTATGAGACCTCCTAGTTATGGGAGTGATCCATCCAGTTCCAAAGGAGGAACAGGAACAGGGTTTTTACTCAAATCTGTTTGTGGTTCCCAAAAAAGAGGGAACCTTCAGACCGATTTTGGATCTAAAGATCTTAAACAAATTCCTCAAAGTTCCGTCGTTCAAGATGGAAACTATTCGTACCATCCTACCACTGATCCAGGAGGGTCAATATATGACTACAGTGGATCTAAAGGATGCTTATCTTCACATTCCGATACACAAAGATCATCATCGGTTTCTCAGGTTTGCCTTTCAAGACAGGCATTACCAGTTGTAGCTCTTCCCTTTGGATTAGCTACAGCCCCAAGAATCTTTACAAAGGTTCTAGGGTCGCTTTTGGCGGTCCTAAGGCCGCGGGGCATAGCAGTAGCCCCTTATTTAGACGACATCCTGATACAGGCGTCAAACTTCCAAATTGCCAAGTCTCATACGGACGTAGTACTGGCATTTCTGAGGTCGCATGGGTGGAAAGTGAACGAGGAAAAGTGTTCTCTATCCCCACTCACAAGAGTTTCCTTTCTAGGGACTCTGATAGATTCTGTAGAAATGAAAATTTACCTTGACGGAGTCCAGGTTATCAAAGCTTCTAAATTCCTGTCGGGTTCTTCATTCCATTCCGCGCCCTTTGGTGGCTCAGTGTATGGAAGTAATCGGCTTAATGGTAGCGGCAATGGACATAGTGCCGTTTGCACGCTTACATCTCAGACCGCTGCAACTATGCAGGCTCAGTCAGTGGAGCGGGGATTACACAGATTTGGCCCCTCATTGAATCTGGACCAAGAGACCAGGGATCCTCTTCCCTGGTGGCTATCTCGGGTCCATCTGTCCAAAGGTATGACCTTCGCAGGCCAGATTGGACTATTGTAACAACAAATGCCAGCCTTCTAGGTTGGGGTGCAGTCTGGAACTCCCTGAAGGCTCAGGGATCGTGGACTCAGGAGGAGTCTCTCCTTCCAATAAATATTCTGGAACTAAGAGCGATATTAAAGGCTCTTCAGGTTTGGCCTCAGTTAGCAACTCTGAGGTACATCAGATTTCAGTCGGTCAACATCACGACTGTAGCTTACATCAACCATTGAGGGGGAAGAAGAAGTTCCCTAGAGATGTTAGAAGTTTCAAAAATAATTCACTGGGCAGAGATTCACTCTTGCCACCTATCAGCTATCCATATCCCAGGTGTAGAGCACTGGGAGGCGGATTTTCTAAGTCGTCAGACTTTTCATCCGGGAGAGTGGGAACTCCATCCGGAGGTATTTGCACAACTGATTCTCCGTTGGGGCAAACCAGAACTGGATCTCATGGCGTCTCGCGAGAACGCCAAGCTTCCGTGTTACGGATCCAGTTCCAGGGATCCCAAGGCGACACTGATAGATACTCTAGCAGCGCCCTGGTCTTTCAACCTGGGTTATGTGTTTCCACCGTTTCCTCTGCTCCCTCGACTGATTGCCAAGATCAAGCAGGAGAGAGCATCAGTGATTCTGATAGCACCTGCGTGGCCACGCAGGACCTGGTATGTAGATCTAGTGGACATGTCATCCTTTCCACCATGGTCTCTGCCTCTGAGACAGGACCTTCTACTTCAGGGTCCTTTCAACCATCCAAATCTAATTTCTCTGAGGCTGACTACCTGGAGATTGAATGCTTGATTTTATCAAAGCGTGGCTTCTCCGAGTCAGTTATTGATACCTTAATACAGGCACGAAAGCCTGTCACCAGGAAAATTTACCATAAGGTATGGCGTAGATATCTTTATTGGTGTGAATCCAAGGGTTACTCATGGAGTAAGGTCAGGATTCCTAGGATTTTATCTTTTCTCCAAGAAGGTTTGGAAAAAGGATTATCAGCTAGTTTCTTAAAGGGACAGATTTTTGCTCTGTCTATTCTTTTGCACTAGCGTCTGGCAGATGTTCCAGACGTTCAGGCATTTTGTCAGGCTTTAGTTTGAATCAAGCCTGTGTTTAAACCTGTTGCTCCACCATGGAGCTTAAACTTGGTTCTTAAGGTTCTTCAAGGAGTTCCGTTTGAACCTCTTCATTCCATAGATATCAAACTTTTATCTTGGTAGCTATTTCCTTGGCTCGTAGAGTCTCTGAGCTATCTGCCTTACAATGTGATTCTCCTTATCTGATTTTTCATACGGATAAGGTAGTCCTGCGTACCAAACCTGGGCTCTTACCTAAGGTGGTATCTAACAAGAATATCAATCAAGAGATTGTGGTTCCATTCTTGTGTTACACAATCTGGACGTGGTCTGTGCTTTAAAGTTTTACTTACAAGCTACTAAAGATTTTTGTCAAACATCTGCTTTGTTTGTTGTCTACTCTGGACAGAGGAGAGGTCAAAAGGCTTTGGCAACCTCTTTTTCTTTTTGGCTAAGAAGCTTAATCCGCTTAGCCTATGAGACTGCTGGACAGCAGCCTCCTGAAAGGATTACAGCTCATTCCACTAGAGCTGTGGCTTCCACTTGGGCCTTTAAAAATGAGGCTTCTGTTGAACAGATTTGCAAGGCGGCGACTTGGTCTTCGCTTCATACTTTTTCAAAATTTTACAAATTTGATACTTTTGCTTCTTCGGAGGCTATATTTGGGAGAAAGGTTTTACAGGCAGTGGTTCCTTCCATTTAAGTTCCTGCCTTGTCCCTCCCTTCATCCGTGTACTTTAGCTTTGGTATTGGTATCCCACAAGTAATGGATGATCCGTGGACTGGATACACCTTACAAGAGAAAACACAATTTATGCTTACCTGATAAATTTATTTCTCTTGTGGTGTATCCAGTCCACGGCCCGCACTGTCATTTTAAGGCAGGTAATTTTTAAATTTAAACTACAGTAACCACTACACCCTATGGTTCCTCCTTTCTCGGCTTGTTTTCGGTCGAATGACTGGCTATGACAGTTAGGGGAGGAGCTATATTACAGCTCTGCTGTGGGTGTCCTCTTGCAACTTCCTGTTGGGAATGAGAATATCCCACAAGTAATGGATGATCCGTGGACTGGATACACCACAAGAGAAATCAATTTATCAGGTAAGCATAAATTGTGTTATTAATAGGTATTTCCTGCCAGACATCACTTACTGATAGGTACTTCCTGCCAGACATCACTTACTGATTGGTACTTCCTGCCAGACATCACTTACTGATTGGTACTTCCTGCCAGACATCACTTACTAATAGGTAACTTCCTGCCAGACATCGCTTACTAATAGGTAACTTCCTGCCAGACATCGCTTACTGATTGGTACTTCCAGCCAAACATCACTTACTTATAGGTACTTCCTGCTAGACATTACTTACTGATTGGTACTTCCTGCCAGACATCACTTACTAATAGGTAACTTCCTGCCAGACATCACTTACTGATTGGTACTTCCTGCCAGACATCACTTACTGATAGGTACTTCCTGCCAGACATCACTTACTGATTGGTACTTCCTGCCAGACATCACTTACTAATAGGTAACTTCCTGCCAGACATCGCTTACTAATAGGTAACTTCCTGCCAGACATCGCTTACTGATTGGTACTTCCAGCCAAACATCACTTACTTATAGGTACTTCCTCACAGAAATCACTTATTAATAGGTATTTCCTGCCAGACATCACTTACTGATAGGTACTTCCTGGCAGACATCACTTACTAATAGGTAACTTCCTGCCAGACATCACTTACTGATTGGTACTTCCTGCCAGACATCACTTACTGATAGGTACTTCCTGACAGAAATCACTTATTAATAGGTATTTCCTGCCAGACATCACTTACTGATAGGTACTTCCTGCCAGACATCAATTACTTATTGGTACTTCCTGCCAGACATCACTTACTAATAGGTAACTTCCTGCCAGACATCGCTTACTAATAGGTAACTTCCTGCCAGACATCGCTTACTGATTGATACTTCCAGCCAAACATCACTTACTTATAGGTACTTCCTGTCAGACATCACTTACTGATAGGTACTTCCTGCCAGACATCACTTACTAATTGGTACTTCCAGCCAGACATCACTTATTGATAGGTACTTCCTGCCAGACATCACTTACTGATTGGTTCTTCCTGCTAATGCTCAGGTTTAAAGGGACATGATACCCAAATGTTGAAACACTTGAAAGTGCTGCAGCAAAGCTGTAAAAAGCTGACTAGAAAATAAAGTTTAAAATTTGACAGAAATCTACTGCTGTTATTGCATTGTCTTTTAATTTTTATTACCTGTTATTTATGCAATTCTTTTTTATTTAATGTTCCTTTAAAGAGATACTGAACCCACATTTTTCTCTCTCTAGTGATTCAGATAGAGCATGCAATGTTAAGCAACTTTCTAATTTACTCCTATTATACATTTTTCTTCATTCTCTTGGTATCTTTATTTGAAAAAGCAGGAATGTAAAGCTTACTAGCCGGCCCATCTTTGGTTCAGCACCTGGGTAGTGCTGCTGATTAGTGAAGTTGCTTAAAATTGCATGCTCTATCTAAATCATGAAAGAAAAAAATGGGTTTCAGCATCCCTTTAATGAGTAGCACAATTTTTTTTCCAAAGGTAACTGATTTTACACGTGCAAAACATACTGGCATTTAAATGACATTAGAATACTACCTACACAATCAATTAAAGTTAAAATATTAATAATAACTTTTATACAAATAAAAAAAGCAAAATCAATACCCCAACAAACACACATGTCCACGGTACCGATAATTACCCTGTACAGATCCCCTGAAGGAACACCAAACACAGTAGAATTTTATATTTCACAAATGCAAAACAAAAAGACAATACAATAGCACTTATTCTGAATTCCAAATTATCTGTATTTTTTTTTAAAGAAATTTCAAAAATTGCTTCTATTTCCCTGTGCACTGTATCACGTGACAGCCATGAGCCAATTCCAGCCTCATAAACATATACACTGTAAACACTTGCACATGCTCAGTAGCACTTGGTGCCTAAGAAAGTGTGTAAAACAGACTGAGCACAAATCGATAATGGAAGTCAATTGGAAAGTTGTTTACCTATATGTGCTCTATCTAAATTATGAAAGTTTAATTTTGACTTTAGTGTCCCTTTAAAGAGACATATACACATATTGCTATGATTTTGGAGCATGGCAGCATCACTATACTCTATTAAAATGATCAATTAACATGTACGCCCATAAACATGTGATGTAGTCACTAACCCCCTGGTATTGCCATTTTATTGAAGCAAGTGAATAATTAACAAAACAAAATATATATATCCAGTGATGAATGTGACACTAATGTGATAATATAATATTATGTTATAAAATGTAATAAAAAAATGAAGGATACGCTGTATAGGGCTAGATTATAAGTGGAGCACTAATTTATTGCGTGCCCGTAAACGGGCAAATTCGCATATTTCTGGTGGTGCAATAAATAACCAACCATTACAAGTGGCTGGTTATTGCACCACGAGCTCGTGGTAGCAATTAGCGCTTATAAAATTAACCCAAGATCAGATCTCTGTTTAATTTTATAAATGTGCCCCAAATGCCCCCAAAATGCAGTGTAATATACTAAGTAGCACCTTTATTTTTTAATACAGTAACTGCAATTAGCAGTTTTTGGGGTCAAAAGTTGGTGGGAGTGGGGTGTTAGAAAAGAAACGGCACTGAAAAGTGCCTTTACATTGCAGTCTATGGGAACTATTTGTTCCCTGTAAAATATATATGTGTATATACACATATTAACACATAAATATATATGTATATATATAATCATATACAACACATAGAAACACCCAGCACTCACCAGCTATCTCACAGCTAAGATAAAATCACAACTGGAAAGGTTAGTCACCGCATCTGGCCAAATGGGAAAGCTTAGGCACCACGTCAAGGTCCTTTCCTTTGCCTGAGTCCCTAACACAGGCACACCATCATGCGAGCTCACAAAGCCAAACAAACTGAGAACAAAGAAGGGGTGCACAGGTGGCTGTAATCACCCATAAAAAATACAAAACATGGAAGGGAACTGCACTCCAAGACCGGATCAGGTACACATCCTGTGACTCAGTAACATCCAGCCCTGGGTGCTAAATAGCACTCCAAAAAAGCTGTGATGTCACCAGAGCCACAGGCAGTTAACCCCAGTCCGGAATGGGTGCAAGAAACAAGGGAGATTACAAATAAAAAGTAATACAACACATAGAAACACCCAGCACTCACCAGCTAGCTCACAGCTAAGATAAAATCACAACTGGAAAGGTTAGTCACCGCATCTGGCCAAATGGGAAAGCTCAGGCACCACGTCAAGGTCCTTTCCTTTGCCTGAGTCCCTAACACAGGCACACCATCATGCGAGCTCACAAAGCCAAACAAACTGAGAACAAAGAAGGGGTGCACAGGTGGCTGTAATCACCCATAGAAAATACAAAACATGGAAGGGAACTGCACTCCATGACCGGATCAGGTGTTGTATTACTTTTTATTTGTAATCTCCCTTGTTTCTTGCACCCATTCCGGACTGGGGTTAACTGCCTGTGGCTCTGGTGACATCACAGCTTTTTTGGAGTGCTATTTAGCACCCAGGGCTGGATGTTACTGAGTCACAGGATGTGTACCTGATCCGGTCTTGGAGTGCAGTTCCCTTCCATGTTTTGTATTTTCTATGGGTGTTCTATTGTTTAAAAGATCTTCTTATGACTCCCATTTGTTTATCTCTCTAATTTATGAGACTTCATAGGAACTTTATTCTCTTTGGTGATTATTTTAACTGTCTGATTGTTATAATTGACAACTGTTTGCAAGCTATATTTGACAACTGTTTCTATTGTTTCTAGATGTATGTAGTATACATGGATCCATGTTATTTATAATTATGTTTTATGTTTTATGATTTGTAATAAATTTGAACCTAGTTAATCTGTTAATATCTTCCTTCGCCTACTTATAGGCGCTCTTGGATTATTTTTGTATTAAGTCCTGCTCTTCACTCATAAAACTCTCAAGCATCTCGTGTTTTGTTTGTTAGTTTCCTGCTTTCCCTTTATTTCCTTGGCATGTGGATGTTATATGTAGCAAATGTGGTACAATCTATTTGATTTTTACTGACATTAAAGGGGATGGTCAAATAATCGCTGTATGTGTGCTACTGGCAGCCAAAGGTTAAAAACTTTATTTTGTTTGTTATTGGCTTTCAAGGATATAACATCACTGCCCAGTTGTGAAAAATATATATAGTGGGGACTATTGTTGAGCAGTGGGATCTCCAGGATTTAATTTTTGGGGGAGGGGCAATTCACAGAGGCCCATCAGTGTTTTGTGTGAGGTGCCGTGACAGGAAAGGCAGGGTTGTCGATGGGTGGGACTGAGTGTTCAATGGGCAGGGTTGGGCCGTCAGTGGGCAGGACCAGGCAGAGCTGGGGGAATCTTGTACAGAAAGATAGTGGGAAAATTGAGTGACAATCACATTTGGGGCATCAATTATGTTGGGGTGGTAGTGCTCCCCTAGGTAAGTTATTGATGTAGTCTTTACAAAGACGCTTTACGCTCTCAGGCCAGCTCTTAACCTACAGGTCTACACAACAAGTGAACCAGATGGCCAGAAAGCAGGTGCTTGAACTCTGTCAGTAGAATCCCTAAAACAAACATGTAAAACCCACAGTTCCAAAAGGAAACTACTAATGCTTGATCTTTATTTCAACCAGGACTAGTTCCTAAGAACTTTACACTTAGTTCAGGGTCATCCACTCAACCTAAAACGGAGCTACACAGTAAATATAATGGTAACAATATCATCATGGAATCTGACTCTGAAAAAGGGAAAGGGAGTTTGGGGAACATATGCGAACATACACCAACTCAAAACATTTTACACGTCACATCATGCAAAATATATGCAAGCATATTGGTGACTATGAACATTCAACCAATAGATGGCGCTGTGCCACACAAAGTCCCTGAGGATGGTTCAACCAGTAGATGGCACTGTGCGACAGAAGGTCCCTGTGGATGGTTCAACCAATAGATGGCGTTGTGCCACACAAGGTCCCTGTGGATGGTTTAACCAATAGATGGCGCTGTGCCACACAAGGTCCCTGTGGATGGTTCAACCAGTAGATGGCACTGTGCGACAGAAGGTCCCTGTGGATGGTTCAACCAATAGATGGCGTTGTGCCACACAAGGTCCCTGTGGATGGTTTAACCAATAGATGGCGCTGTGCCACACAAGGTCCCTGTGGATGGTTTAACCAATAGATGGCGCTGTGCCACACAAGGACCCTGTGGATGGTTCAACCAGTAGATGGCACTGTGCGACACAAGGTCCCTGTGGGTGGTTCAACCAGTAGATGGCGTTGTGCCACACAAGGTCCCTGTGGATGGTTTAACCAATAGCGCTGTTCCATACCATGTCCCTGACAAAAATTGTTGTTCTGCCACAGTCATTTTTACACATTTTATAATATGTGAATGAGTTGTCTTGAAATACCTAATGCTTACGTAGAATTTCATGATATACATAGAAATGACCGTTTTTGTTTGTTGTTTGCAAATATTTATTAAATAAAAAAAGTGAAACATTTCACATTCTCTTGTTTTTATTCTCACAACTATCTAGGTGGCAAGGAGGTGGTAAAAAAATATTTTGCATGTTCGGGAGGCGTTGGATATTCTGTGAGAATAAATATAATAAATAATGCTAATTTAAATAAGAATCTAACAAATAAGTTAGTTTACAATAAACATAATAAAAAAAAAGCTAGTAATGTAAAAAATATTAAATTACTGTCAGAATCTAAGGGCGTTTTTATAAAATGTTCTCTGTCTCAGAACACTTCACATATGCTTGGTCTGTCCCTATTAGATGTTTGTCACGTGACCCATTCAGTTTCCATACGGACGTCTAAGCAGAGACAGCTACTAATCTCTCATTTGATGACTGCATATGTCAGGTGGCGGGGTCACATGTTTTGCATAACTGGTGTTCTGTCGAAAACTCCAAGTCTTTGTAATCTCCAATTACGTCACTTCCAGTGACTCTCCCATTTTCACTATTTGTTTTTGCCTCTGTTAGTGGGGCGCCCCGCCAATCCTCTGGCATCCACCCCAAGTGAACCTTGAACCACCAAGACAGAGGCAAAAATAGATAGTAAAGATAGGCACTAATGCTGAATTACAGTGCCCATCTGATTGGCCCGTGTCTCTATGAGGGACAGGATGCACAACCAATCAGACACGGGTCCGGAGGATATGGCTCACGGCAAACACTGACTACAGCTCCTGATGTACCAAGTCTGTGTCCCTATGCTCCCAGCACTAACTTATATGTAAATATTAATGTACAGTGTCATAAGTACTCATGTCCCCAGTAGCATTTTATATACTAAATCTGATGTGTAATAGGTAACTGTTAAGTCTCTGTCCAAGTTGGCGAAAGTCAAGGTGTAAGGGAAGTGGAATGAAGGGATCACAGAGTGTGGCATTAGCTGTGAGCAGTCAGGGTAGTAGTTGGAACTGGGCAGACTGTGCACTTGGGCAGCAGTTAGTTTGCTTTATTAATGTGCCATGATCTGCTGGTGTTGCGCAAAGTGCTGGCTGTGTTATGCGCTCGCCGCGCTGCCCCAATAGAAGTTCTGTCTGTTGGCAACTGTTCAAGACGGATCTTCAATTTTTTTACCAACCCTCAATGCAAACTAATTTTAGATGTCATGCAGCTAGCCATGGGTTGCATGTTTGTGCACCCTCAATGTTAAATAGATTGGGCCAACCTAATATCACTTTGGGTTCTACATGACTCAGCATTTGGGACATCCTATTATTGCATTAAAACACTGTACATTAGGTTATGACAGTAAAAGCATTAAGAATACAGGTACAACAAAAAATAAATTGTGTTTCAAGCCCTCTGACCTACATCACAGCTCTCTTGTCTCCCTGCTGTATAAAGTCGCTCCTTTGTTGTTTCTCTGTTATAACTGTATGTGGAATTAACAATGCCCATATGTACTGTACTGTAAATGCTTTGTAATCTGTTATAGTACTGATATAAAGTATAAAAGACAGCCATTCTGGGATTTTTGTTATTGAGTAGTTTGTTGTGAAGCAATCATGCAACTTTATGTGGGTTAACACATAGTTGAAGTACGGTTCAGGAGCTGCGGAAACTGCCTCTGACTCAATCAGCAGTGGTGGTGACACAGCTGGGTACTTAAACTATGTGTTTACTCCATTTGTGGGTGGATCTATCTGTGGGGCGTGATTTATGAAAACTCTCCATAACAATATAGTAAAGATGCAGTGATACATAATGGGCTAGATTACAAGTTAGACGCTAATTTATCGCACGCCCATAAATGGGCAAATTCGCCCGTTTACAGGCACGCAATAAATAACCAGTCATTACAAGTGGCTGGTTATTGCTACCGTGAGCTTGCGGTAGCAATTAGAGCTCAAATAATTAAACAGAGGTCAGACCTCTGTTTAGTTTTTAAAAAATGCCCCAACTGCCCCCCAAAAATGTGTTTAGTGCCTTTTAGAAATTAAAAAATAATAGCATTTAAAAAAAAACTGCAGTAACAGTTTTTAGGGGTTGAAAGTGGCAGGTGTGGGGTGTCTCACGGCATGAGAATGAGACTCCCATTGGAGCCTACGGAAGCGCACTCTATTGAGCTCAAAGCTTTCATGCAATGCGAATGTGAACTCGCGGGCCACTTCAGATACTACCGCACAATTGCATGTGCTGGTATTACGAGTGGAGCGCAAATATCACGCTCACAAAAGCACAATGTTATGCTCCACTCGTAATCTTTCCCAGTGTAGGTTACAAAGCTCAGTGATGACCCCTGGTTACAAGACAACTGTTGTGTGCTAAAGATTTCCATTGGAAAACAAATCTCCTTGGACAGATATACAAATGTTTTACGCAATGGATTATTTGCTTTCACTGTAGCTAACACTTTGGTTCTTATGCAAATGTAAAAGAGCCTGGAAATTCATGGGTTCACATTCTCAATTAATGATAATTTGGATGGCGTTTAGTGAAAGTTTTTTGTCATGAAATAGTTAAAGGAACATGAAACCCAAAATTGTTTTTTATTCCATGATTCAGACAAATCGTATAATTTTAAGCAACTTTACAGTTTACTTGTATTATTAACGTTGCTTCATTCTCTTGGTATCCTTTGTTGATGGATCATCAATCCACTACTGGGAGCTAGTTGAACACATTAGGTGATCCAACGACAAGGGTCTTATATGTGCAGCCACCAATAAGCAGCCTGCTCCTAGTAGTAGGATTTTCGACAATGGGTACCAAAAGAACAAAGCAAATTAGATGATAGAAGTAAAATGTAAAGTTGCTAAAAAAACGAAAGTTTAATTTTGAGTTTTATGTTACTTTATTTTATATGGCCAATTAATTCCTTGGTGACATACACTATAACTATTGTGTATACGTAGCGATATGTTAATTCACATCAAAGAATATTACTTTTGTCACTTAGTAAGTTTGAGAAGTATCACAAAGGACCCATAAAGTTATAGTAGTATAAATGATATAATATGCTTCAATGTCATTGTATTCTCTTTTTTTTTTTTTTAATAAAAAGCCTGTTCAGAGCTTTCTCAAACTCAATAATTATTTATTATTATTGTTCTTTAGGACTAAAATGATTTGTGTTCACTCACCTACTACAACTGGGAGAACCCTCATGGCTTTCCTCTCCCGTCCATTGATCTTGGAATGTTTCCGCTCATGGTCCATATGGGAGGAATATTTTGAATGTGGATAGGCTAAAGTTTGTATCCCATGACCATTGTCCACATAAGATTTGGAAAAGGAGCAGTCTGGATGGGAGCAGAGATGATCATCTAGCTTGCTATCAGTAGGACTCCTATCAAACAGAAGAGGTGGGCATGGTGGCTTCCGGCCAGGGGACATGTGACTCCTTAATTTGGCCTTCCTGGTTTCCTCCCACTTTCGGAGTGCATGGAACATTACGCAGTAGAGAACCAGCATTATAGGACATGGAATGAAGAAGGAGCAGATGGACGAATAAACCACATAGTTATTATCCTCTAGCTTACATACACTGGGGTCCCGGTCTGCTACATTGTTCAGCCCAAAAATGACTGGTGAGGCCACTGCAAAGGCAAAAATCCATGTGGTGGAGATGAGGAAAAGTTGGCGGTTGTCCACCTGCTGCCTGTTATAGTTCAATGGAATGGACACAGCAATGAACCTGAAGAAAGAGAAATAGTTCTGTTATTAGCAATACCCTCAAGCACCACTCCAAGTTATCTAATTTTCTTTACTGGAGGGTAAAAGTCATAATGGGCAAAGGTCATAATGCACAGAAATAACCTTTTGAGGGGTAACTGTCCTGAAAGTGCCATAAAACACGTTGAGATCTGTGCAATCTAAAAGGGCTAATTCATTAAAAATAGTTTGCATAAAAAAGTGTTTAAAAATTGCTGGCAAGTATTATAAAATAATTTTCAAAAATAAGCAAAATTAATTACATAGCTAAGCTGCCTGGAGAAGCCAACTCCACCCCTCTTATCAGTGTTTAGACACAGACATTGTATTTCAACTGAGTGGATTTCATAGCTTCTAGGCATGTTCCAGCAGATAATCCCTATGCATTTTTGCACTCTACCAAAATAACAATAGATATAGATACAGCCATAGAAGGAAATGTGTGGGGGTAGTAAGAGTTTTACAATTCAGAAACTAGAAAGAAAGGGTTAATGGCGAGGAACTGCAGTATAAATTTGCAGGTAAAGTAATTAAAGTACATATTATTATATTTTGTCTCCATCCCAACTTGTTTTAAGTCACTTTTCAGTGCAGTTTGTTTTCTAACAACCCACCCCTGCCAATTTTAGCCCCTTATAACTGCTTAGTGCAGTTACTTTTTAAAAAAATCTCCTGAGCTCCCCTAAGATTAATATTTAACAAAGGATACTAAGCAAAATTGGTAATAGAGGTAAATTGGAAGTGGTTTAAAATACTATATCGAATCCATATATATATTTTTTAATATCATCTTTATTGAGGTTCAGTTCAAGGCATACAAACAAATATATGTCATTATAAAATACAAACGAAATCTGTTGCAAAACATACGAAAAGCAGATATACATTAAAGGTTTATATGGCAAATTTTGAGAATATAAATATACATATCGCATACAGTATCATATTAAACTATAGGCGGATATATAATGGGCAGGCCAAAGTAGGTATAGGAGAATATTATATACTCCAAGAGTTACTCTGTCTGTGGAATTTTTCTATAGCAAATAATGCCTGACAGCATAATCCCTGTGTCACGAACAATATCCCTGAGAGCTAGCAACAAGCGATTTAACATAAGTATCTGTCCCCAGAAATCTATATATAACTGTATTAGCCGCAGGGAGAGAAAACTCACCCACCTATGCAGTTAAAGGGACAGTCAAGTCCAAAAAAAACTTTCATGTTTCAAATAGGGCATGCAATTTTAAACAACTTTCAAATTTACTTTTATCACCAATTTTGCTTTGTTCTCTTGGTATTCTTAGATGAAAGCTAAATCTAGGAGGTTCATATTCTAAGTTTTTCACCACTAGAGGGCATTAGTTCACGTGTTTCATATAGTTAACATTGAGCTCATACATGTGAATTTACCATGGAGACAGCTCTGATTGGCTAAAATGCAAGTCTGTCAAAAGAATTGAAATAAGGGGGCAGTCTGCTGAGGCTTAGATACAAGGTAATTACAGAGGTAAAACGTGTATAGTTATAACTCTGTTGGTTATGCAAAACTGGGGAATTGGTAATTAAGGGATTATCTATCTTTTAAAACAACAACAATTCTGGTGTTAACTGTCCCTTTAACCCGTTGTAGGCTGGGACAATATATTAAGCTTATCTAGTCATACAATCATGCTTCTCCGGCCGCTAGCAGCACAGATAACAGTCCAGAGAGTGGAAAACAGGGAAGATTTCTGTCCAATAACTTAAATTTGAGTGGATTTCCTCTGTAGACTTTGTCCCAATAAAATGAGGGTAACAAGCTTATTTTTTCCAGCATATACGGCATATTAGATATTATTATTAGAGAACTGGGGAAGTAAATGATTTCGATGTAAGTGTCATGGGTAATAAGGATATTGCACAATGGTGCATCTATATAAAATGTTTCTCAAGCATACAAACTACTCTAAGATACACAGTATACTAGGTTAGTGATATAAATGAAGTAAAGAGGCTTTAAAGGGACACTAAACCCAATTGTTTTTCTTTTGTGATTCAGAGAGAGCATGCAATTTTAAGCAACTTTCTAATTTACTCCCATTATGAATTTGTCTTCATTCTCTTGCTATCTTTATTTGAAAAAGCAGGAATCTAAGGTAAGCAGCCGGCCCATTTTTGGTTCAGAACCCTGGATAGCAATTTGCTGCATAGTGGTCACATTTAGCCACCAATCAGCAAGCGCTACCCAGGTGCTGAACCAAAAATGGGCTGGCTCCTGCTTTTCAAATAAACATAGCAAGAGAACGAAGAAAAATTGATAACAGGAGTAAATTAGAAAGTTGCTTAAAATTGCATGCTCTCTCTGAATCACGAAAGAAAAGATGTGGGTTTAGTATCCCTTTAAATAAGCACAAACATGTGAATCTACAACGTTAGTGTACTCCATTTAAGTTAGCTATAGTATAATACTGATGTAAAATAACTATGCTAAAGCAAGCTTTTGTCTCAATAAACCTTAGCTAAAAAAGAAAGTCCAAACGGTGCTTTAGTTAAAGTGAGGCAAAATCATACACCATCAGACAAAGATATCAAGTTAGTAACCGTCATAAAGTCTTGCGTCTGCAGTGTAAACATAAGGTTCAAGCTAAGCAAAATAAATGTATCTATTATGCACTCTCTTAAAGGGACACTATACCCAAACATTTTCTTTCATGATTAAGGTAGAGAATATAAATTTTAAACAACATTCCAATTTACTTCTATTACCTAATTTGCTTCATTCTTTAGATATACGTTAATGAAGAAATAGCAATGCACACGGTGAACCAATCACAGGAGGCAGATATTATATCTAGATATCATATCTAGATATGCTTTTCAGCAAAGAATATCAAGAGAATGAATCAAAATAGATAATAGAAGTAAATTAGAAAGTTGTTTATAATTGTATGCTCTTTCTAAATCGTGAAAGAAAAAATTTGGGTTTCGTGTCCCTTTAAGGAGTTTAACAAAAGTGTTCAACAGTATAGCGGCATGGCATAACATTGATTAATAATCTTCCGTCTTCTCCAGACCGCCAGGCTATATGGTTCCTTGTAGGTTCAATCACAATTTTAGTCCTCAAGCTCTTAAAGTGAAGGTAAACTTTGATGAATGAAAGCCCGTTTTTTAAAAATACTATTGAAAACAGGGGCACTTTCATTCATCAAAGTTTAGAAAGCAGCCGTTTTGATTAAAAACTTACCTTTGTTTTTTTCACAGCCAGAGCAGCTTCCCCCACCCGGAGATCCTCTCTTCACACGTCATCAATTACTATTCCAGCTTCCTCCAATCACGGCATGGCCTCAGGCAATGACTACCCTGAGGGGAAAGCCGTGATTGGAGGAAGCTGGATTAGTCATTGCTGACGTGTGAAGAGAGGATCTCCGTGTGGAGGAAGCTGCTCTGGCTGTCAAAAAAAGAAAGGTAAGTTTTTAATCAAAACGGCTGCTTTCTAAACTTTGATGAATGAAAGTGCCCCTGTTTTTAATAGTATTTTTAAAAAACCGGCTTTCATTCATCAAAGTTTACCTTTACTTTAAGCAACTCAGGCCATCCACATGCAATCCCTTTAAAGGGACATAAAACAAGTTGGGATAGAGACAAAATATAATAATATGTATTTTAATTACTTTACTTGCAAATTTATACTACAGTGCCTCTCCATTAACCCTTTCTTTTAAGTTTCTGAATTGTACACCTCTAACTCCCCCCCCCCACAATTCCTTATATGGCTGTATCTATATCTACCTTTGCTTTATTAGAATACAAGACTTTAACACTCATTATCTGTTGGAGCATGCCTAGAAGCAAATAAGCTGCTGTGAACTCAGTTAAAATACAATTCCTGTGTTTCTGATGCTAAACACTGATAAGGGGGGTGGATCAGTCTGCTCCAGACAGCATAGCTATGTAACTAATTCTGTTTATTTTTGAAAATTATTTTAAAATACTTGCCAGCAATTTTTAAACATTTTTTTTAGGCAAACTATTTTTACTTAATTAGGATATGCACAGATCTAAACATGTTTTATGGCACTTTAACTTGCGTGCTGTTGGAAAAGGCAGGTAACTTCCGCTGGGGCCCCAAAGCCCAACAACCCCCCTTAGACACATGAATGAGTAGGTATTATTTGTATAATTTCAGCTAAGTTATCAGCAGTAAGTGAGGTAAATGTAGACTGTTATGTCTCAATGATATGAGTTTGTTAAGCTCAGCCACAATAAAGTAATCTGGCCCATATTATGCATAGGTAATCTCTAGTATGTGCCTTAGAATAGAGTACCCAGCTTTAGAATATCTGATTTATGTTGGAGTTAGTGTGTCTCTCTTTGATATAGTTCAGCGCATATGGCTGCTAAACCTGACTCTTTATCAGGAAAGTGGGGGAAGTAAATGAAGGTCCAGACTGGTATAGGCCTCCGCTGCGTGCCTCATCCTGTCTGGTCTGCCAGGCTGAAATGATACGTAAAAGTTGCAAAAGTCTGCTCCTCAAGTAATAATCTTCTCAACTGCACTCAAAAGAAACTTGATTTGTTGAACTCATGAGCGAGTGTTCAGCCATCTTAGTCGCTGGTCAGACACGCCCCCCATCCATATAAGTTTAATTTTTACTTTACTGTTCCTTTAAAGCTAATTAATAGAATAGATATTGATTGGATACATCTGTGTTTATATAACTGAACAAATCATAGCAAGCAAGCCCTGACTAGCAGATAATGTGTAAGTTAATTAAAGGGACACATCATTGTCATTCATATGAAAGAGCTGTTTTTAAAGGGTCATAAAGGTGCAGAAAGAAAATGCTGTTAGAGCATTTTATAATTACACTGTTGCTTGCATATACCTATGTGTTTAACCCATACAAATGTGTTACACACATAGCCAAAGTCAGATCCAGAGCAGCAATGCACTACTGGGAGCTTGCTGAACATATCTAGTGAGCCAATGACAAGATGCATATGTCTGTAGCCACTAATTGCCAGCTAGCTCCCAGTAGTGCATTGCTGCCCCTAAGCCTACCTAGATATGTTTTTCAACAAAAGACACCAAGAGAAGAAAGTACATTTGATAACAGAAGTAAATTGAAAAGTCTCTTAAAGTTGCATGTTCTAACTGAATCATGAAAGTTTAATTTTGACTTTCATGTTCCTTTTTTTTGCCTGAAAATGTGATGCAAAAGCTGCTTAAATACAGCTTAAAACAAATAGCTCTGTATAAGCTGTACACTTCATGTTAAAGCTCATCATAGGTACTTCCTGCTAATGCTCATTGGCTGATAGGTTCAAATGCAGGAAGTACCTAACAGCTAATAAGATTTAGCAGGAAGTAGATACTAAGCTTGTGCATTTGTTTTGTTACAAATGCAAATTCATAATGAATACATAGATATTTGTTTTATTTTCACAAAACCAATATCAGAATGAACGTACTAACTAATTTAAATAAAACTAACAAATACTGTCAAAATGTGTCAGTATTCATTTACTTCCTTTAAAGGGACAGTCTACACCTGAATTGTTATTGTTTAAAAATATAGATAATCCCTTTATTACCCATTCCCTAATTTTGCATAACCAACACAGTTATATAAATACACTTTTTACCTCTGTGATTACCTTGTATCTAAGCCTCTGCAGACTACCCCCTTATTTCAGTTCTTTTGACTGACATCCTTTTTAGCCAATCAAAGCTGGTCCCCTGGAACTCCAGGTGCGTGAGCACAGTGTTATCTATATGACACACATGATCTAACACCCTCTAGCAGTGAAAAACTGTAAAAATGCCCTGAGAGAAGAGACGGCCTTCAGGGGCTTAGAAATTAGCATACAGGGAGTGCGGAATTATTAGGCAAGTTGTATTTTTGAGGATTAATTTTATTATTGAACAACAACCATGTTCTCAATGAACCCAAAAAACTCATTAATATCAAGCTGAATAGTTTTGGAAGTAGTTTTTAGTTTGTTTTTAGTTATAGCTATGTGTGCATAATTATTAGGCAACTTAACAAAAAATAAATATATACCCATTTCAATTATTTATTTTTACCAGTGAAACAAATATAACATCTCAACATTCACAAATCTACATTTCTGACATTCAAAAACAAAACAAAAACAAATCAGTGACCAATATAGCCACCTTTCTTTGCAAGGACACTCAAAAGCCTGCCATCCATGGATTCTGTCAGTGTTTTGATCTGTTCACCATCAACATTGCGTGCAGCAGCAACCACAGCCTCCCAGACACTGTTCAGAGAGGTGTACTGTTTTCCCTCCTTGTAAATCTCACATTTGATGATGGACCACAGGTTCTCAATGGGGTTCAGATCAGGTGAACAAGGAGGCCATGTCATTAGATTTTCTTCTTTTATACCCTTTCTTGCCAGCCACGCTGTGGAGTACTTGGACGCGTGTGATGGAGCATTGTCCTGCATGAAAATCATGTTTTTCTTGAAGGATGCAGACTTCTTCCTGTACCACTGCTTGAAGAAGGTGTCTTCCAGAAACTGGCAGTAGGACTGGGAGTTGAGCTTGACTCCATCCTCAACCCGAAAAGGCCCCACAAGCTCATCTTTGATGATACCTGCCCAAACCAGTACTCCACCTCCACCTTGCTGGCGTCTGAGTCGGACTGGAGCTCTCTGCCCTTTACCAATCCAGCCACGGGCCCATCCATCTGGCCCATCAAGACTCACTCTCATTTCATCAGTCCATAAAACCTTAGAAAAATCAGTCTTGAGATATTTCTTGGCCCAGTCTTGACGTTTCAGCTTGTGTGTCTTGTTCAGTGGTGGTCGTCTTTCAGCCTTTCTTACCTTGGCCATGTCTCTGAGTATTGCACACCTTGTGCTTTTGGGCACTCCAGTGATGTTGCAGCTCTGAAATATGGCCAAACTGGTGGCAAGTGGCATCTTGGCAGCTGCACGCTTGACTTTTCTCAGTTCATGGGCAGTTATTTTGCGCCTTGGTTTTTCCACACGCTTCTTGCGACCCTGTTGACTATTTTGAATGAAACGCTTGATTGTTCGATGATCACGCTTCAAAAGCTTTGCAATTTTAAGAGTGCTGCATCCCTCTGCAAGATATCTCACTATTTTTTACTTTTCTGAGCCTGTCAAGTCCTTCTTTTGACCCATTTTGCCAAAGGAAAGGAAGTTGCCTAATAATTATGAACACCTGATATAGGGTGTTGATGTCATTAGACCACACCCCTTCTCATTACAGAGATGCACATCACCTAATATGCTTAATTGGTAGTAGGCTTTAGAGCCTATACAGCTTGGAGTAAGACAACATGCATAAAGAGGATGATGTGGTCAAAATACTCATTTGCCTAATAATTCTGCACTCCCTGTATGAACCTCCTAGGTTTAGCTTTCAACTAAGAATACCAAAAAACAAAACAAAATTGGTGATAAAAGTACATTGGAATATTGTTTAAAATTACATTCTCTATCTGAATCTTGAAAGTTTATTTTGGACTAGACTGTCCCTTTAAATTAGCTTTTAAGGGTAAACTACCTCTAGAGCACTGGAGAGTTGCGCTAATCCTGACCTTTCTTTACATTCTGTATTAAAGGAGAAGGTCCTTTAGTACAGGCTCTGGAATCTCCTATTAGCGCGACCCTGGCTCTGTGAAAAAGGGTCCGGATTAATGTGGCTCTCTACCGCGTTAGAGGTAAGTATAAGGAATATTTACATCCGTTTAAAGAAAAGGAATATAAATGTTCCCCGAAAATACAGCATTTGTTTAGTTTTAAAAGCAATTAATACCAAATATTGCCTGATCCTCTGGCAGGCACCCCGAGTGAACCTTGGGGAATGACGTTTACAAGGTTTTGAACCACCCAGGCGGAGGAAAACAAAGATGATGGAGATCAGTGTATTTCTTTACCCATTGGTACTTTCCGATTTACGGACCAAAACACTTTAGCGCCACCTGCTGCCACTCTGTTTTAAACGCAATTAATAACAAATATTGCATCAGATAAGTATTCGGAAAAAAAAATTATGCGGCTTTGCTTGTACACTGATATATTTTTCATTGCAACATTCTTGAAGTCTGAAATTTACAATCACTTTAAAGCTAAGATATGCACAAGTACATTAAAAATAGCAGATCCCAACTCACTAAACACTGATCTTTTTATTTTATACAAGATACATAAAGCATGAAGATTTTTAAACCACATTTTCAACATGCTACTATTTGTTAAAATGCCTGTGTTAATTTTCATTCAGTTCACTCTGAAGCCATTTGGTTAGCTAAATGCTGATGAATGTGCAAAAACTTTTATAGACTACCCCTACTAGTAAAGAGATGGAATGCCCTTTACAATTAACATTAAAAACATACGTGTTCCAAAAAAACATATGAATATTTAAGTATAATGATCACTTCAATATTTTATATATAAAACACATCTATAAATATGAATATAAAATATATATGAAATAATAAAATATTATATATAAAAGTAATAAATAATTTATTTAACATATATTTATATATATATATATATATATATATATATATATATATATATATATATATATATATATATATATATATATATATATATATATATATATATATATATATATATATACAGTGACGTGCGGTGAGGTCAGAGGCTAGTGAGGCACTACTGGCTATGATATGCTGTTGAGACAAATATATGAACCTGCCGTTATATATATATATATATATATTGTTTCAAACCATTACTATATATTAATTAAAGATAGAAGTATGATAGTTTATTAAATATTCTAAATATTCTTAAATATATTTATGTGTCTGTTTCTGCTAGTTTAATCATTGTTGCTAAGCAACATTCTCTGAGGTGCTAATTTTTTCGATCATTACAAGGTCGCTGAACGCTAAAAGAAAATGGGGATATACAAATTCTTTGTGCACTTGAAAAATCGTATAGTGAAGTATATAGCCTTGCAGCACAAATGAATCTGTAAATACCTCACACATATCAAGTTTAAAGGGACACTCAAGTCAAAATTAAAATTTCCTGATTCAGATAGCGCATGCAATTTTAAACAACTTTCCAAACTGTGTACAGTCTTTTTATATTTACACTTTTTGAGTTAACAGCTCCTACTGAGCATGTGCAAGAATTTACAGAATATAAATATATGCATTTGTGATTGGCTGATGGCTTGACCAAAATTACCCAGACCGGCTCCAATTTGGTGCAAATAAAAGAAGGGTTTATTTCAAATTCCCCAAAAAAATGTGAACACAAAAGACCATTAAGCATACAAACAAACAGCTGCTGCCAAAGTAAAAAGCTGAGGCTACAACCTCGGCCCGAATGACGTCACTGACGTGTTTCAGGTATTTCCCATAGTCATAGTTCACATCACTGTGCCTCCCTCTTTCTTAAAAGTGGTGAGTTACAGGTGTAAGCCTCATTATTCCATTCCTCTTAAAGCCAAAGTACATGCATTTCAATAATTGATATTGAATGATGGCTGTCACATGATACAGGAGGAGTGAAAATATACATAACTTTGAAATTTGTCAGAAAAAATCCACTACTCATTTGAAGGTCAGACTAAGGGGCCGAATTACCAAGCTCGGAATGGAGCTTGGTGCCCCTGTTTCTGCGCAAGCCTTCAGGCTCGCCGGAAACAGCAGTTATGAAGTAGCGGTCTAAAGACAGCTGCTCCATAACTGGTCCGCTGCCTTTGAGGTTGTGGTCTGCAATCCGCCCGACCCTATACGATTGGGCTGATTGGTTGGCCGCGAATCTGCAGGGGGCGGCATTGCACAAGCAGTTCTGGTGAACTGCTTGTGCAATGTTAAATGCTGTCGGCATTCAGCGATGTCTGTCGGACATGATACGCTACAGCATATCACGTCGGACACACATTGATAAATCGGCCCCTAATGGGCCGATTTATCAAGTGTCGGGCGTACATGACCCGCTGTAGCGAATCATGTCCGCCCAACATCGATAAATGCAGACAGCGTTATTACTGCACAAGCATTTTGTGTGAAATGCTTGTGCAATGCCACCCCCTGCACATTCGCTTCCAATCGGCCGCTATCAAGGGGTGTCAATCATCCCGATCGTATTCGATTGGATGATTGCTATGCACCTCCTCAGAGATAGCGGATGAGTTAAGGAGCAACGGTTTTGATTATGCAAATCTACTGTAATTACTGGTCCTTTAAGCAAATGTTTTGGCTCCGTTATAAGGTTTGTAAGGTATACCTGCCCTTACCATGTAGCGCTAACACATGATTATCAGAGGAGAAAGAAGGTTTACTACAGCGTCTCAGGTGAGAACACAAAATAGTTAGATTTATGCAGCATATTTACATTGTTTTTCTCTGCCCTTTCCCCCTATGACTTGATGTAAGCTACTTAGGCTAATGCTCTTATACGCCCGCGTTTGCCTTTTCATTTCCCTTTAAAATATATAACTTGAATGCAGAGAGTGATGTTTTCTTCTGTGATTTAAACACATGCATGAGGTGCTATATTCCCCAAACAAGAGACAAATAGGTTCTGCTCCGAGAGAGGATAACCACAGTGAAGAGTAGGTTTGTTGACTATAAACCCAATAGGGTTGAGAGGAGAAATTTAATATAAAAAAAAAGAAGAAGGATCAGCCGGGGTATTATTTGCTTGTGTCTGTCATTCCCATAAAGACTTATGCTCTGCTATATTTACATTTTAATCTCTGTGAAAGGTCGACGTTCTTATAATAACATAACCAGCTATTGTTAGATTTTAGTATTCTCACATCAACATATTTTTACAGCAAAGGGACATAAAAATCACAGTTTAACGTCCTCTAGATTACAAGTTAATGCGCAATCGATAACGCAAGGTCCATTATCTTGTGCAAATAATAATACACAATCCAGTATTACAAGTTGTTGGTTACAAATTTTACCAAAGAATATTAATGTACAGATTTTTTTTTAACACTTTTAAAAGAACATGAAACTCAAAACTTTTCTTTCATGATTTAGGTAGAGAATATAATTTTAAACAACTTTCCAATTTACTTCTGTTATCTAATTTGCTTCATTCTCTTGTTATTCTTTGATCAATGAGCAGCAAAGCACTACTGGGAGTTAGATAAAAGGCAATGAAAGAGATGCCTATATGTGCAGCCACCAATCAGCCTGCTTCTGAGCCTACCTAGGTATGCTTTTCAGCAAAGGATACTAAAAGAAATACACAAATCAGATAATAGAAATAAATTGGAAAGTTATTTAAAAGGACATGCTCTATCTGAATAATGAAAGAAAAAGTTTGGGTTTAATGTCCCTTTAATAGACAGTGTAGAGTGGTGTTAGCGCCCTCACTGTGCTCATATTATATGTGGTCGCGTTGTGCTTGTGAGCAATTCAAATTGGCTCTAACTTTTATCACTTTTTGAAACCTAAAGTGAATCATGATCTCTTGCTAGTTTGCTGTACAAACCACATGAAAATGCTATAGAAATAAATTATTTTAGTTAAATTTAGACTTAAAGGGATATTAAACCAATTTTTTTCTTTCAAGATTTAGATAGAGCATGCAATTTTAAGCATCTTTCTAATTTACTCCTATTGTCAATTTTCTTTGTTCTCTTTGAATCTTTATTTAAACAAGCAGGAATGTAAGCTTAAGAGCTGGCTCAATTTTGGTTCAGCACCCTGTGTAGTGCTTGCTGATTGGAGGGTACATTTAGCTGTAAATTAGAAAGTTTCTTAAAATTGCATGCTCTATCTGAATCATGAAAGAAAACATTTGGGTTTCCTGTCCCTTTAATCTATAGGAAACAAAGGTTTAATCATGAAAAAAGTTTTGAGTTATTTTAATGTAAATGAGGTTCACAAATTCACGTTTTTATTTTTCCCTCCGCCCCCTCGTCTTTCTTTTTCTGTTGTGTAGTGAAGTATAAAGTGGCCCCATCTGCTCTATACGTAATTGGCATAGTGCGCTTCACATTGTACTTCCACCGCAATGCAAATATTTGTGTAAGCAAAACATCAATACAAATAAACAGTGAATGATAACTCTTGTTCTGATTCAGAGCCAGACTACAAGTGGAGTGGCAGTTTGCGCTCGCGTTCAAGCATTAAAAACGCTAGATGTATTTTTTTGCACTTTGAGATTCACAAGTTGAAAGCAAAACGTTTGTGCTCTCACAAAATCACATTCCTCCATAGACTTCAATGGAGCCGAAAAAGTTGCTCAAACACGATTGCGGTTATTTAAAATCGCAACATAAGAAGATAATATTGCATATTTCATAATCTTATAATCTGACCATAGCAGAATATGTTCTATTTGTTTTTAAAGAGAAATTTAAATATATATCTGATGGATTTTGTTGATCCGTGCATTTAACTCTTGAGAAGATTTTTTTTTTAAAAAACTGTCCTAGCAAACATTAATCAAACTGTTTCTGGTTTCAGACATGTATCAACTTTATTTTTGTGTGCAAACCAAAGATATTTTAGTGTGTGTCGGTGACATTTACTGTAAAAAACTTCCTTTCCTTTGTTGTGCACAAAACTACGTTTGTTTTTTGTTTTTTTAGCTAATTGCTTTAGAATGTTAAACCAAGACGTCTAACCACAGAAAGTGACCCCTGGATTTCTATTAATATTTCTACCTTCCTTACTGCATTGCCTTCCTCTATCGCTAACAATGTTTGACCGCGTTTTAAACCTCAATAGCTGTTATGTTATAGCATCATCAATTTGTAGCACAGGTGAATTATTTTAATATTGTTTACTGCTTTATCATTATAAGTCACAGAGATAACATAGAATTTTCCTCTCTTTTCTCTTGTCTGGAGAAATGTCCTTTAGTGTCAAAACACTTAGGTAGGTAGGTAGGCTCAGGTGCAGCAATGCATTATTAGGAGCTAGCTGCTGATTGGTGGCTGAACATTAATGCCACTTGTCATTGGTTTAACTGATGTGTTCAGCTAGCTCCCAGTAAATTCATAGCTGCTGTTTCAACAATGGATACCAAGAGACTGAAGCAAATAGAAGTACATTGAAATGTTGTTTAAAATCATATGGTCTATGTGACTCAAGAAAGAAAAAATACGGCTTTAATGTCCCTTTAAACCAAGGAGACAAATCAAGTTATTTCTGAGATTTATTCTCTTGGTATCCTTTTTGAAGGAGCAGCAATACACCACTGGGAGATAGCTAAAGACATTGGTGGGCCAATGAGAAGTGGCATCTATGTGCAGCCACCAATCAGCAGCTAATACATTGGTGCTTCTGAGCCTACCTAAGTATGCTTTTCAACAAAGGATTCCTAGAGAGTGCCTTAATCACAAAAGTTTAGTTTTGACTTTACTGTACCTTTAATGCTATAGCACTATATAATACTGGCATATTCATAATCATTACTATGTCTTTATAAATATTTTTGTTTCCAGTATGTTTATCTTATCTCCTATCTTGTGGCCAATTGGGGACATACAATTGAGTACTTGCACTGATCAAGCAATTACTAAGTAGCATGTAGCAGGGTCAAAGTTCTGAAGTCAACAGTACGAACTCAAGCCTCTCTGGGGAAAGTAGAAAATTCACAGATTTGAAAGTTAAAGGGACACTGAGCCCAAATTTTTTTCTTTCATGATTCAGAGCATGCAATTTTAAGCCACTTTCTAATGTACTCCTAGTATTACATTTTCTTCATTCTCTTGGTATGTTTATTTGAAAAGCAAGAATGTGAGTTTAGATGCCGGCCCATTTTTGGTAAACAACCTGGGTTGTCCTTGCTGATTGGACAGCACCACTAAACAAGTGCTGTCCATTGGTCTGAACCAAAAATGTGCTGGCTCCTTAGCTTAGATGCCTTCTTTTTCAAATAAAGATAGCAAGAGAACGAAGAAAAATTTGATAATAGGAGTAAATTAGAAAGTAGCTTAAAATTGCATGCTCTATCTGAATCATGAAAGAAAAAATTTGCGTTAAGTGTCCCTTTAAATTATGGTGGGAAAAAAAGAAAAAGTAAATAATGAAATTACTTTGCAAAGCTATTTAATAAAACAGACAATCTAATGCAAAATATTAAATGCTCTAGGATGTTATTAGTGATCCTAGATAACTACAAATTTAACCTCTTTGTGGAGGTTGAACACATAGGTAAAGCCAAGCTCAAGAGCTGCAAGCCTTGCAGTTCCCAAGCAGGGCATGGCTGTCTAGCCAACCAGGATGGGCAGTTGCACAATCCCACCTATCACTGGCATACATCTGCTCAGGAGCTGCCAGGCTTGCATCTCCAAAGAAGAACTTTGCCTGTGTATTTAACTCCTGAGTCCTTTGTGGTAGCAATATTTGTCAAATTAAACATTTTATATTTAATCAAAGGTACTTTTCTATTAACGGTCCGCCACACTGTTGGTGAATACAGAATGCCAGCAGATGGCGCTATATAGTTTTGGTACTATTATTTTCAGAAGCATAACTTTCCTCTTGGATGCTTTATTCTCTTTCTGCGCACTGTTATAGCTGTTCTTATTTCTGCCACACTTGTTGGGCAATCCCCTGATCCTCTGGCAAGCACCCTAAGTGAACCTTGGGGAATGACGTTTACAAGGGTTTGAACCGCCCAGGCGGAGGCAAACAAAGATGGTGGAGATTGGTGAATTTCTTTGCCCATTGGTACTTTCCCATTTAGGGACCAAAACTCTTTAGCGCCATCTGCTACCATTCTGTATTCACCAACAGAGTGTGGTCCGATAATGAAAAACTACCTAATCCTCTAAATGCTTCATAAAAAATACTTTGTCCCCTATAGTGTAATCTTAACAAAATGAGTTAATTGTTGGTATTTTAACCCACCACAGTTAACCAAAATCCACAGGATAAGGTACTAACAATTAGCTCAGTTTCTCACCCAGGAAATATACTATTTTACACTATCTGGCATCTGCTCAGAGCACTCACCTATCCACACTGATAGCACAGAGATTAAAGATGGAAGCTGTGCAGAGCATTACATCCATGGTCATGAGAACATCACACAGTACAGGTCCAAGGGTCCAGATCCCTCCTAGGAACTAAAAGAAAAAGAGATAGTCAGTGTGGGGGAGACAACATATAAGGCATACATGTGGTTTGTAGAGGAAAGGGGACAGCACATACACTGAGACAAGGGACATGGTAAATAGAATGAAGACAGAGAGGAAGGATAGAAATAAACCAGTAAATGGTATATGAAAATGGTAGCGAATATGACAAAAAAAATAATAATAGAAGAAGGTGGGGGGGGGGGCAATGGGTGCAGAGTTAATAGCTATGTACACAAAATATTATGGGATAAGAAAGAGAGAGAGAGAGAGAGAAAGAGAGAGAGAGAGAAAGAGAGAGAGAGAGAAAGAGAGAGAGAGAGAAAGAGAGAGAGAGAGAAAGAGAGAGAGAGAGAAAGAGAGAGAGAGAGAAAGAGAGAGAGAGAGAAAGAGAGAGAGAGAGAAAGAGAGAGAGAGAGAAAGAGAGAGAGAGAGAAAGAGAGAGAGAGAGAAAGAGAGAGAGAGAGAAAGAGAGAGAGAGAGAAAGAGAGAGAGAGAGAAAGAGAGAGAGAGAGAAAGAGAGAGAGAGAGAAAGAGAGAGAGAGAGAGAAAGAGAGAGAGAGAGAGAAAGAGAGAAAGAGAGAGAGAAAGAGAGAGAGAGAGAGAAAGAGAGAGAGAGAGAGAAAGAGAGAAAGAGAGAGAGAGAGAGAAAGAGAGAGAGAGAGAGAAAGAGAGAGAGAGAGAGAAAGAGAGAGAGAGAGAGAAAGAGAGAAAGAGAGAGAGAGAGAGAAAGAGAGAGAGAGAAAGAGAGAGAGAAAGAGAGAAAGAAAGAGAGAGAAAGAGAGAGAGAAAGAGAGAAAGAGAGAAAGAGAGAAAGAGAGAAAGAGAGAAAGAGAGAAAGAGAGAAAGAGAGAAAGAGAGAAAGAGAGAAAGAGAGAAAGAGAGAAAGAGAGAAAGAGAGAAAGAGAGAAAGAGAGAAAGAGAGAAAGAGAGAAAGAGAGAAAGAAAGAAAGAAAGAAAGAAAGAAAGAAAGAAAGAAAGAAAGAAAGAAAGAAAGAAAGAAAGAAAGAAAGAAAGAAAGAAAGAAAGAAAGAAAGAAAGAAAGAAAGAAAGAAAGAAAGAAAGAAAGAAAGAAAGAAAGAGAGAGAGAGAGAGAGAAAGAGAGGG